>NC_053157.1:139823906-140123906 GCF_016835505.1 Polypterus senegalus
CGATTATTAATTACTTTTCTGCTTTTGGCCCAGAGGTGGCAGGTAAGACTTTGGTTCTGCTCAACACTCAGTGGTGTCAATAAATAGATGTACAGTATTCTGAAATGCATTATTATGAAAATTATTTAATTAATTTTAGTCTCAAATGCCTACGCAAATACATAGCCTATAGTGTATGCAAGTGAGGATGTTAGCTCTATGTAGAGCCCCAGTAACATTATAAAATCAGCAAATAACATTAATCTTTTTTGGAAGATGTGTGTCTGCATTCAATTTTTTGAACAACACAACTGTGTTTGCCTCATTTTAATATTTAGACAAGATTTTAGTGGAGGTACAATATTTAAGAATTACCTGAAATTTTGAGCAAGACTATGCATTTTAAGGTAAATTTTAATACTAAAATATTCAGCAAATATTATAATTTAATCCCCAAGCATATATATTTTCAATGAGCATATTGATTCTTTGGCTGAAAAGAAAGGAAGGAAAAAGATAAAACAGTGTTCAGCTACAGTATCTGAACTTTAGTTATTAGGTGTGTTAAAGAAGGATTTAAATAAAAGGGCAGCCTCAATCAGGTTGCTGAAAACATAAAATAGCCTGATTTCTGTCAAGTAAGTACTCATACAGATATATGGACCATGGAGCACATATGTGCTGCCAAAGCAAGTGATAAGTATATTAGGGGTAAGAAATGCCAGAGATCACAAGGTATGATATTATCATGATTGTAGGGACAAAATTCAATGTGATTTTTTAATATTCTTACTCCACCCATTATATCATATGTTACTTACCCCATGTAGATTGTAGTAATAGCTGAGAAAAAAATGTAAAAACTCTCATATTTCTATGTAAAATGAAGAACAAAAAACTTTTATGATAGCCAATAGTAGCCAATGCTGCACAACAGCAAATGATGTGAAAAACACTCCTAAATCAAAGAAAAAGAAAAATCTTAGATTGCTCATGTCACATAATTCACATGTCTGTTACTCGGGCATTTGCTCAAAATGTGTAAAACACATGCTTTTTTGTTAAAATATTATTAAACAGTTACTTCCAGGATAATCCGCACTGGACATAAACAGACAACAAAAGCATCATGGAGAGAATTTTTCATTAGTAGACCCACCTCTCCCCCACATTGTTTGCTCAAGAGTCCTGTCTTCAATTCTAAATGTCATTCCCACAAGGCTTTAAATTTCTGTTTACGCCCAGCACAGACCTACTCCAAAAGTATCCATTTAAAAATTTTTTAGTAAAAAAAATGTTTTGAGGATATGTGACACAACTGGATTATGCAATACAAATGTTTTTTTTTTTTCCTTTTTCCATAGATGTTTTTTACATCGTTTGCTGTTGTACCTCTATAGCCACTATAGGACATTTTTTTTCCCTGTATCCTGTATGAAAACATGAGATTAAAATGATATTTTAGCCATCACATCAGACTACAGGGGATAATTAACATATAAAAAAACATAATTTTGGGTAGGGTATTGTTTTAAAGGTTGCAGTTCAAGTCTTTAATATACTGCGACTCATTCACTTTTTTATTTGACTGAACTTACACTTAAAGATTAATCATATCCTAATAGGCACAAAATATCAATCTCTTATTTCTGTTCATAAAAACCCTTCACTTAATCCACCCCTTTAATTTTAATAGTATAAATGGATTTCAAGTATCAATGAATTGTCCACAGTAAAACTGAGTGCATTCAATTACTGTATACAATCAATCAAATCAATCAAAATCGTTATTGTCATTGTAGCAATGAGACACTATACAACAAAATTTTTAGGTGCAATTTTCCAGTGCAGAAAAAATAAAATACAAATAAAAACAAAAACAAAACACAATTACTCAAGTTACAACTAAAATAAGGGAATAAAGTAAGTATCCAAAATTGTCCATAACAGCAGAACAATGTTTTCCACTCATACATACATAATATTGCACTTGGTCCTTATCTAATGTTAACTTAGAATGAAGGTGCACTCGGTCAGATTGACCACTTAGCAGCATTCAGCATGGTGCTGGCTGAAGGATAGAAACTGTTTCTCAGTCTATTTGTCTTAGTCTCTATGGATCTGAAACGTCTGCCTGAAGGCAGGCATTCAAACAATGCATGTCCTGGGTGTGATGGGTTCTGAAGAATTTTCTCGACGTTCCTGAGACAACAGGAACTATGTAGTTCTTCTAGTGAGGGGAAAGGACAGCCGACTATGCGCTGGGCGACCTTAATGACCCTGTGGAGCTCTTTCTTCTGTGCTACTGTGCAGTTGGAGAACCACGTGCAGAGACAGTAGACCGGGATGCTCTCTATTGTGCAGCGGTAAAAGGATACCAGCAGTTTCTAAGGGATGTTGTTCTTTCTGAGCACCCTCAGGAAGAAGAGTCTCTTTTGGGCCTTCTTCTCTACCTCAGCAGTGTGTGTTCCCCAGGTCAAGTCCTCCCTAATGGTTACTCCCAAGAAGTGGAAGTCTGAGAACCTCTCCACACAGTCTGTACTGTAGTGGGCAAGAATGCAATCATGAGTGTAGAGGGTATAGAGCAGGGGGCTCAGCACACAGCCCTGTGGGGAGCCAGTGCTGAGGCTGATGGGTGTGGAGAAGTAGGGGCCCACTCCAACCCTCTAAGTGTGATCACTCAGGAAGTCCTTGATCCAAAGGCAGGTGGAGTGTGGAAGTCCTATGTCTGACAGTTTGGTCACTAGTCTGTGGGGTAAGATGGTATTAAAGGCACAGCTGAAGTCTATGAAGAGCAGCCGTGCATAGCTCCCCTGCTGCTCCAGATGGGACAGAACAGCATGGAGAACAGTGGCCACGGCGTCCTCTGTAGACCTGTTTGTTCTGTAGGCAAACTGGTGCAGATCAAGCATGGGAGGCATGAATGACATGATGTGGTTCCTGATGAGCTTTTTGAAGTTCTTCATAACCACAGGGGCCAGTGCAACTGGCCTGTAGTCATTAAGACTAGTGATGGTCTGTTTCTTGGCCACATGCACTATGACAGATGATTTTAGGCAGGGTGGCACAGTGGACTGAGACAGAGACTGGTTGAATATCCTGGTGAAGACATACTCACAACGGTACATAATCGCACCGCTGGATAAGTTGTTGTGACATGACGTCTTAAGTTTGTCCTATGGCAGTTAACAACAATTGACATTACAACAGTTTAATTTTTAATATATCTTGAGGCATATCATTTTGACATCTAAAAAAACCCTTTGATGCTTTAAATCCACTTACTTTTTATAAACTCTGTCTTTTAAAGACACTGACCTGTTTTTTTGTTACCTCTCTCACAGAGATGAACTTCAGTCAGTTATGATGGGAGCGAAGAAAGAGCCCAAAGAACCCTTCCTATTGAACATCAATTTTAGAAGAGGTTTCTTCCTTTTTTGCTTTCTTGGTATCACTTTCTAGATTATGTGTCCTTAATTATGCTGTACCTACCATGTAATTACCTGTTTAATTACAGAGTAACTAGGTGTTATTAGGTTGTATTTACTGTGTAATACAGTATAACACTATAATTATGTACTCAATTGTAATTATTACTCCATTTTGTAGATACTGCTTCTGTACCAAATCATGATTACAATCATCTGTTGACATCACCTGTTTGAAATCACGTAATTATTTAATGTTTTTCCCTATTGCTGGTCCTAATTTGCCCTGTCCCAATTTTTTAGGAATGTGTTGCAGGCCTGCCATGTAGGAATGGACGTACTGTATATTAACAAATGAAATGAAGATAAAACATGGAATATCTTGGGTTCACACTTAAGAATCACTGTAGTTTTTTTTTTAATTTGCCTTTTCCATACCATCCCAACAATTTCTGATTTGGGGTTGTACTTGTGAGTCCTTTATACCTCTCTAGATATAAAAAGCACCCTTTATAAGGGCCATAGTCTTTGTTGGACAATCACTACATAAATAAAGACAAAAGCAGCATTCTGCTGATGTGAGAAGCAAAGTCATTGAAATGCATAAGGCAGGAAGTGGCTACAAAAAACTGAAGAATCTAAATCTCATGCTATGGGGATGCTTTTCATGTGCTGGGAAAGGGAATCTTGTCACAGTTGAAGGGACAAAAGATGAATACAAATACTGCATAATACTGCAAGAGAACTTGTTCCAGTTGGCTATCAACCTACAGCTTGGGAGAAGATGCACCTTTCAACATGACAATGATCCTAAACATAAGGACAAAACAACACAGGAATGGCTCAAAAACAGAAAGGTGAATGTTTTTGGAATGGCCTAGTCAAAGATTTGACAGTAAATTATTTGAGAATCTGTTGCACTATTTAAAAATGGCTGTCCAGAGGCCCGATCCCACCAAACTCTATATGTCTACAAATTCGGCCAAGAACAATGGGAAAGAATCACTCCTGAACAATGTGCAAAACTGAGCATACTTACCCCAAATGAATTAAGGGGTTTTCAACAAAGTACTAATGTGTAGAGTTTGAATACGTATGCAAACACTAACATTTGAGTTTTTCTTCTTTAGTTAAATATCTACAGAAAATGAGTTATTCTGACTAGCAAATGTATTGTCACATTAAAATCCACATTAAAAATACTGAATGGATAAATATGTGTACAATCTACTGTATTGTCATGCAAAATGTGTGTGTGTTTTGTACTGTATTGACAAGAACAGCTGTGGATGCTGCCATGGTAGTTTAATTGGCCCAATATAAGTATACGTGAGTGAGACCTGCAATGGATTTGGTCCCCAATTGGGTCCATTCAGCCCAGTGGTGTTTTGCCATAGAGTAACTCACAATTTAAATAATATAAAAGATAGAGTGATTGGTAAGCAAAGAATGACTGGAGCAGATACTATTGCATTTCTGTATGCTTCATTCTTATACATCATTTTCTATAAAATGCAGTTTTTATAACTGTATTGCAAGTATTTTTCTGCCCTATATGTTCATATTTTACTATATTTATTTTATATTTATTCAGAAAATTTAAATTACAGGCAAAATTGTCCAGGAGCATAACTAAAAAGGTTTTATTACGATATTTTGCTGTTTATGGAAACAAACCATTTCCTTGAGAGTGGCATGATTTAAATTGTACACCTAAGCACATTAAATCAAAAACAACATAAAGAGAAACGTGCATAATGATCCCTGATGAGAAATTTTTTATAAATAAGCATTGTTTTCTTTTTCCGCCTTGGATCAAAGGTTCAGGGATTTTAAGCAGTAAGAGGAAATTGTTATTTACAGGCACCATGACATTATTTTCTTTCATATTAAAGTTATGCATTCATAAAGCATAATTAAGATATGGATATGCCAAAATACAGATCATTTTATCACAACATAACAAGTATCACTGGAATGCCTTTTATGAACCATCAGTGACTGTTGAAACTCTTGTTAGTCTTGCTTTACTAATTAAAGCTGAACATAGCATAAATTCTTGACATTTCCTTTGAAAGCTGAAAGAAAAGAACACTTGGCTTCCTAAGAAACAGTATTTCATTACTCTCCTTCAGTAGACCAATCAATATCTGGATTTCCTGTACAATTAGTTGCTGGTCTTTAGAAGTTTAAAAGAAACAAGATTCTGAAGTGGATGGCTGCGAGCCAAAATCAGATCAATGAGTTTGGTCTTGTGCATTTTATTAGGTGATCTTCCTAATGATTATTAAGATTCCTGAAGCTGAAGGTTTCACCTTGTTCCTGAATATTTTCTTTTATATGCTGGGATGTTTCCAATATAATCCACAGTGAAGAAATACAATGTTATTGCTTTTCTTTGTTTTATCTTGTCAGGTGCCAAAAAGTTAATAAGTACATATTATCCTGCCCACAGGCCAGTAACATAAAATTAAGATTTCTGTAAGACAATGTTGTGACTATTCAAATTGTTTAAAACTATAAAAACTGTAAGAACAAATGGTCACAAAATCCAAATTGTAATGCGTATAATTATCAATGTAATAAATTTGCAGAGTAACAGATTCCATGATAGTCTAGAGCAGTGATTCCCAACGTGGGGCGCATGCCCCACTGGGGGGGCCATTTGATTTTTAGGGGGGCAATTTAATAATTTAGGTATGTTAAACAATTTCTAAAATGAAATTCACTATTAAAAATGATAGATAAAAAATAAGCAAATAATTTTTATTTTTCACAGAATCATTTCTATATTTATATAAACATAGAATAGATGGTGAAGAACCCTTTAATTTATGATTTTACAACCGGCTTGGGTTTTTCTATTTGGAAATCGTTTTTACCATTAAAATAATATAAATTGGAACAATGATTATAAAATTTTGCAATATAACAAAAATATAAAATGAACAAAATATTACAGAAAAAGCTGTCATTAAAGTTATTCTATATTTATGAATATAACATCTCTTATATGTTTTCAAAACTGCATTTGCTGTATTTTCATATTACTTCATATTATATTTTTTTATAACAATTTCTTAGTAATTTCTTTGTCAGTACAGTACTTCAATTATCCTTTCCCTCTTTTGTTTCCATGTTCTTTGGAAGCTTGTTTAGACCAAAGTAATGACATTATGAGCCTCCTCCACGTGAGTAGGAGTTCACTTTTTGAATAGCTATTAATAAGAATAAGGTATATGTTACATGGGGGACATCATGAGTTTAGAGAGGCCTAGGTGGGGCATGGCCAAAAAAAGGTTTGGAACCACTGGTCTAGAGCATATGCACCAATTAAACTAAATACAATACATTAAGATGTCTAAACACTCTGCCAGTACTGACAAGCTCTAATGATGGATTAATAAAGTATCTATCTATCTATCTATCTATGATGCCTTTACCAGTTGACATATACTCAAATAAGCTGCACAATAAACATCGACAGCAGTTCAGATTTAAATACTCTCAGAAAAACACATTAAAAACATGAGGAAAATGTAGAGATGTGGTGAACACGGGCAGTTGTCAATACATATATAGACAAACTAAAAATAAAAAGGATCAAGATATTCTTTACTGAAATTTATCAAAAGGTATAGTACATTCAAACTAAGACTACGTAAGTAATATTCACTGACTTAAAAGTTGTTTCAACTAAACATTAGCTCTAAGTGAGATACATAAAAACATAAATCAGATAATAATAATAATATTAAGTTTTATTTATGTAGCGCCTTTCATACACTCAAGGACACTTTGCAATTCAATAAACACATTAACAAGACAGTAGAAATTACATACAAAAAATGAATAATACTCATTAAAAAGATGTGTTTTTAACAGGAGTTTGAAATCAATAATAGATTTTTTCTCATGAAGGCTGAGAGGGAGAGCATTCCAAAGTTTAGGGGCTATCACATTGAAAGCTCTGCCTCCCATAGTTACTAACCTGTATTTAGGGTACAGTGAGTAAGTTAGCATCCGATGATCTTAATGCATAAGCAGGAGTGTAAGGAAGCAGCAGCTCCAGGAGATAATGAGGGGATAAACCATGAAGGGCTTTAAAGGTGAGAAGAATAATTTTATATTTGATTCTTGAAGAAACCATTAACCAATGTAACTCATAGAGGACAGGAGTGATGTGAGCAGATTTTTTAGTGTGTGTAATTAAATGAGCAGAAGAATTCTGAACCTATTGTAATCGATTGATATATTTAGTCGGGAGGCCACACGATACACTCCTCATTATTAAAATTGATGCCGTGCTAGGAGGCAAAGTTAAACAAACTCAGGTCATGATTATCCTATTTGTTCTGGGAAGAGAGGTAAGAGGAACATATCAGAACACGAAAGAGAACAACTCAGAAGGTGATGGTCAGACATTCTTATAATAATGTGTCAAGATTCCAAATCCTTGTCAACACTAACCTGGAACACAGCTGATCAAAAATACCCATCCCCTCAATCATCTACTTCCAAATAGTTTACAAATAACATCACTCAATTGTATTTCCAAAAGATGAGATGTCCCAATTATTTTGAACCTGATTAAACAAAACTAATAATGAATTAATGTATAGATGGATCAAGAGAAGAGATGAAGTTCAGAAAAAATTCTCCTGGCCAGAGACTATAACACAGCCATCACTCTGCTAATAAAGTAATTTCCTTGTTTAGATGTCCATTGTACAGAGTGAGCGATAGTCCTTGAGGCAGTAGAAATATTTTCTATTTTGAACAATAAAATCTTACTACAAGGTGACATTAAGATAAAATCTCAATATGTTCCATAAAGACACAATTTTAAGGGTAGTGTTTCTGTGAAAATTAAGGAGAAGTACAACAGAAGATAGTCTGAATTTCTTGGAATGTTGCCAAAAAAGGCTTCCCCTAGAACATTAGGATTGAAAACTCATTAAATTAACCTTTAGGATGGCTGATGATGACAGACTCTGTTCCCTGGAGATACCACACTGCATGTTTTTACTATCCCTAACACAAGAAGCACAATATCAATTATTTCTATTGGTACCAAACAGTAGGAAAAGCCTCTTTTGAATCCATTCAGTATAGTTACAAAACCAAACAATCCTACCGGCACTGAAATAGTTACCAATGCAATTAAATTCCACTGAACGATAAAATGCGACAATGTTCTGATTTTACATGGATCTGGAATATCAGACCATCAAATCTGAGAAAGCAAAAAGATTTCCATATCAGATAGACATCTGGTGAAATGGACCCAACAAGGACTATTTCAAATTGTTATTAAAAAGCAGACAAAATAGTCAGACACCAAACAGAAATCAAAAAGTTTGATATATGAAAACATCTTGAACAAATTACATCCATCCATCCATCCATCTATTTTCCAACCTGTTGAATCCGAACACAGGGTCACGGGGGTTTGCTGGAGCCAATCTCAGCCAACACAGGGCTCAAGGCAGGAATCAATCCCGGGCAGGACGCCAACCCACCGCAGGACACACACACCCACACCCACACACCAAGCACACACTAGGGACAATTTAGAATTGCCAATCCACCCAACCTGCATGTCTTTGGACTGTGGGAGGAAACCGGAGTACCCGGAGGAAACCCACACAGACACGGGGAGAACAACTCCATGCAGGGAGGACCCGTTTAAAATATATTCCTCAATGGTAATGAATTAAATTGAATAATTCTCCAGTTTTAAATAAAGCCTTTAACAACTAAAGTTATATCCATCATTGTGTAAAGTGAAGAAATACTTTTTTTATTAATTTGTTTTCATTTTCAAAAACAAGAATATTTCATTGGCATGATACTCAATCAAACAAATAATAATAATTTAACAGATACAAGAAACGACTACAAAATAAACAGAAAGAAAGAACCAAAACAAAACAGAATCCAACCCCCACCCAAAAATACCACAATATTAAATGTGGAGTCACATTAAGTGACTATTATTATTATTATTATTGCCTGTGACATTGGACAGTATCGTTGCAGTTTAAAACATCTTCTGAAGCCACCTTTCCATTTCTGAGTCCTGGGAAGTTACAAGCGTTAAGACTGAAAATAAGCATGGATAGACAGCAAACAAAACACAGGGCATACTCATGCTCAGGAGAGACACATGGTACCTGTGCCCATGTCATCCTCAAACCTGCCTAATTCAACAGAGTCACAGATAGCTTTAGCCATTTGCTTAATCCATCGAGTGGACTATGTGTTTCTGTCTGCTTAATGAAGAACTTCAGAGATAATTTACATTTCTAAAGAAAGATATATTTGGTTCTGAGAACAACAAACTGATATGTCAAACATGTGGAAGTAGACTTTCTATTCCCAGTGGAGAAAAAAAAAACAAAAAACACCACACCAAAAAGAGTAAGTGTTTCACGTTAGGCCATGACTTGAATCTGACATAATTTATGCAAGTGTAGAGCTGTTAGTATATCATTAGCAACTAAATAAACAAATAAAAGGGATTTCTAGATTAATTGTGTTTTTGTATGTGTAAGCAGTGGTTATTGATAGCATTGTAATATAGAAATATGCACCCAGCAATTGCATTATTATTAAGGGATGACTCATGGCACTCCGCAAGTAGATACAGTCCTCATTTAAATATCCATAATAAAAGCTAGTATGTAATTCAGAGTAAACTTTTGTTTCCTGAATTGAGTTTTTTCAAGAATGAATAGTGGACATGATATATATTGTATGTTTCAAAATCCACCTTCTTACATATAAAGCTTTAAACAGCCAAAGCATGGCTTACTTATCTGAGTATATCATTATGTACAGCACCAAAGCGTACATTAAGATCTCAAGATGATAGCTTATTAAAGGTTCCAAGAATTAATGACAACATAACAGTGGGGAGGTTCACCCACTTCTTTATGAGATTATATTGATTATGGCTACACAAAGTCAAAGAATATCCAAGAACTAATTACTTGAAGATAAGAACATGTTCTGAATGAGAGACACAGTGAGCCAGCTATCCACCTACACACACACACTCAAGAATTAATGATCTATCTGAAACAAATGTCCTAAGATCAAGAACAGCACACAAAACCCTGATGAAAACCGAACCCCTATGGACCCAAGATTTAGGGCATGGCTGCCTATCTGAATCTATTTTAAATTTATCATACAATTTTATATATAGCAGTTAAGGTTACACTAATGGGCGTTTTTTTTTTTTTTAGATAATTTCCATCTGTTTTTCACAAGGCAAATTCCATAAAAAGAGATAAAGATCTTTTCATTTTCTAATCTACTTATCCAAAATGGTCCAAACACAGCTGGCCCCTATCACAGCAGCACAGGGAACCAAGGCACTGCCTACTCACACATACTCATAGTGCACTTGTTTATAGTGAGTTATCTTAACATATTTATTTCACATATCCTATTTTTTATTAAATTATTTCATACATTAACATATCATTTTTAAGAAATTAGATTCACTATAACCTTCTTAATTTGGAATTCAAAACACCCAGGCATGTAAATAATGACTTTATAACGACCTAAAGCAGAAGGTGGCATGGCTCTCCCTAAATTTCAATTTTAGTATTGGGTGGCAAATATACAAGCTGTAAAGACCTGGATGTTGACACTAATTGATAAATATACACAACCCTGGTCTGTAATAGAAAAAAATCTTGCTGTACTTCTTCCCTGCTTTAATGTGTAAATACACATTATTGTCAATATACTAATAATCCAATTGTCCATCAATATGAAACCAAAGAAGGAAACATTTTAAGGCACAGAAGGTTTTATCTTAGCACCTCTACATGATAATCACCTTTTTCTACCATTTAAAACCTACACAGTATTTAATCTTTGGAAAATATCCAGGATTCCTGCACTTCCAGCAACAGTACAGTATATAGATAATGTCTTTGCATCTTATGAATAATTACGCTTCAAGTTTAACTTCCCATCAACACAATTTTTCTACTATATGCAAATCAGAAACTTTGCTAAAAAGAACCTGCCCAATTTTTCTCACCTCCCACCCATTTCTATTCTAGAAGAAATACTGACCAGTCTTGAAGACTCAGACATCATCTCAATAATATATAAAAACATTTTAATGTCCCTTCCTTTCAAAGATCCCAGGTTATGTTGGGGAAAGAATCCTTCACTTAACATCTCTGAAAGGGAGTGGAAGGCAGCTGTACATAGAATACACTCTAGCTCCATATGTGCAAAGCATTCAATCATCCAACTCAGAATATTTTATCGATCACATTTATCTCATTTAAAATTGTCCATAATGTATCCAGGCCAAGATTCAATCAATGAATTTTGCAATCTAGCTCCAGCTTCACTGGGCCACATGTTTTGGGCGTACACCAAATTAACATCATTCTGCATAAAAATCATTGAATGCCTATCAGATAGCGTTGGTGTCATTATCACCCCAAACCCATTAACAGCTGTGTCTAGTGTACTCCTGGATGGGCTTAAAGTGGAGAAGGACCAAATGATTATACTTGCCTTTACCACACCACTAGCATGTAGACATATCTTGGTGAACTGGAATAATCCCAGCTCACCTGTTATAAGTCAGTGGGTAAATGACGTTCTATACTATTTTAAATATTGGAAAAAATACAATTTTCACTTAGAGGATCTGTTCAAAACCATTTTTTTTTAAATATGGCAAGATCTAGTTAGAAAAATTTTAGAATAAGCATTTATATCATGAAAAGGAAATTCTCCCTCCTATTTTTTTCTTAAAGATTTGCTCTTGCTGTTGGCTCTCCTTTCTTTCTCTTGGTTGGGGGTTTGTTAAGATTGAATTGACTGTATTTAATGTTATTTCTTCTGTTGCATAAGTTAAACTTGATCGTATGGAATGCTTTTTTTATTTTAAATAAAATCAATTTAAAAAAATCAATAAACAAAAGAAATACAGGTAGGCCTCAGGTTACGGACATCTGACCTACGACTTACAAATGGGGCCACAGCTGCGATGCATGCGCCGCAGTAACTGCCCCTCCGTCACCTTTGGCCTGGGGACGCTGCAAGTGGTGGCTGGAGGGGAGCGATTTCGCTGCTCGCGCAGTGTAATGTCCCTCAGGCAGCTCCTGGCGGCAAGCGGTGACCCGTGGTTCATAGTCAATGGGGCCACAGCTATCGCTCGTGTGCAGGATGAAGGCTTGTTGTGGTGGTTCGCTGCCTGCCCACTACACCACCGCAGCTATTGCTTCTGACTGGACACAGGCTGGATGGAGCAGAGGGGGGGTGTTTCATTGCCCGCCCACCACATACAGCTGCCCCATTCGTTCTCGGTGGGTGGCTGGTAATGCTGCAAGCCGTGACCCGGTTGTGTATGAATTGGAGGCCATTGAGGGTGAATGGGGCATCGGGGGCTAGCATTGTAGGATGGCTGCCTGTTGAATGGGGGCAGTGGTGAGCAATTCACTACCCGCCTTTGGCTGCACCATGTTCGTTCTCGGTTGGCGAACGCTGCAGGCAGCATACTGTAGTGAACCGTCCCTCGCCGCCCCCATTCATTTTCAATAGCAAGCCTGCTTGTACTGTTACGCACATAGCAGGAAGTTGTCTCTTGTCAGTACATCAGATGTGTTGAGGATGGGTGCCTTCCTGCTGTGATAGCGTGTACAGTGGTGTGGAGAACAGCTCCTTTTGTCTTCACCCTTCAAGAATGTCTCTGAAACACAAATCTGATGCAAGTGCTGGTGATACAGTAAAGAAGCGAAAAACCATCACCATTCAAAATAAAGTAGAATTAATAAAAAGGTCAGAGAGAGGTGAAACTCCATCATTCATTGGCAGAGCACTTGGTTACAGTCGGTCAACAATAGCATGTATTAAAATAATGTACCTGTTCCGACTTACATACAAATTCAACTTAAGTACAAACCTACAGTCCCTATCTCGTATGTATCCCTGGGACTGCCTGTAATTTAAACATTAAGATGATTTCTAAATAGGGAAAATGCCAAAAAATTAATTCATGGATCTATTTCATGCAGGGTTGACCACTTCAATGTGTTATATACTGGCTGTTCAAATTGTTTTATATGCAGCTTTCAGTTCATTCAAAATGCTGCTGCAAGAATCTTTACAAGAACAAGAAAGCATGAACACGTACCTCCTGTTGTCAAGTCCTTACACTGGCTTCCAGTTAAGTTTAGAACCAATTTCAAAATTCTCCTTCTTACATATAAAGCATTAAATGGCATAGGCCCTACTTACCTATCTGAGCATATCAATACGATTGTGCACCTCAAGATGCTACAAATTCTACTAAGGGCTACTAGTGTCTACTAAAGATTCCAAGAATTAACAAAACTGTAAGAAGTCAAGCTGAAGACTCACTACTTTAGTCTAGCATACCCAGACTATTGTATTTCTGTTTCACAGTCATTAAAAATATATATAATTATTGCAATAATTAAGAAATGTTACTGAGCCTCCTATATTATGTTTCTTTTCCTGGTATCTGTACTACATCCAGGCTGTTTTCCTTGTCTATGGAAAAGACACAAGAGATACTGAGAGCCTTGTACTTCAAGGATGAAAGAATTCAGTCATCTATTTAGACAGCCCAGTACTGCCCATGAGAGAGTGGCCAGGTTTCCTAAGCTTCCAGAACTGGAACAGTGTCTAACAAGTTGTGGACCCACCAAAGTTTTATTTTCCTTTGTCATTATATGAAAATATTAAAGAGCATAAACCGTTAGTATGCTTTGACATCATTCAGTTTGAAATATGTTGTTTTACTGTGTGTTTTACCTAATCTGCATCTTTATGTGTGTGAATGATGTAATTAGTAATTTGCAAAGCTCCAAATTGCATTTTGTCAGTGTACTTTTTACTGAAAAAGAGCTAAACAAAAAAACTAAACTGAACTGAATACAGATGGAAACCCAGAAAAACCTGGCATAGATAAAGCATACAAACTTCACAGACTACATTCATGCAAAAAGCATCCAGGAATCTGATGCTATAAGGCAGCAAACTGCCCCAAATATGTACTTTCATGTCCATGTGACAAAAAGCATCTCTAATTACCTGTAATTTCAAATTTTTTTTTTCTATTATACTTTGAGGAATTATTTCCCTATAACATTCATTTCTACAAAAGTGATTTACAAGTTTGCAAGCTGATGTTAATGTAAAAATACCTGACATGATTGCCGCAAAATTTGGTTAGTTGAGGTTGATTTATAAATATTAGCCGTCCTTCCTCTTGATCTGCCAATGATGTTTTCTCTGAAGTGTCTTCTGTCTTCTCATATCCTGCAAAGGAAAGTGAAACATAATGAGGCCTTCTCACTGAAGAGTTAAAAGGATGGTCTTACATGTGTACAATTCCATGTCCAGTTCACAAAGTGAGTACATTTAGTTTTGTGTAATCCTAGGCGGCTGCAACAGTCAAAACATGATCAGTGTACACATACTGTACACCAAGCAAATTCTAAACTTTTATCTCTGCATAAAGAAGTTCCACAAGAGCAAGGATTAAAATGAGCACATCTCAGCCATGCTTAAAAAAAATGTGGAATCTTTGTTCATGAACAAAAAGGATCTCTCCAAAACAGTGAACGGTAGTTGACAAAATGCAACTTCTTCTGAATATGTTTTCTTTTCAAATTGAACACACTCTTTCACTCTATCTTGAGTCAGCCTTAGCTATTTGCTAGTGTTACAGAGAGGGCATATTTTGTTCCCATCCCAGTTATGACTACTGTTCTAAAAATGAACTGTGATCCATGCTTGTGACAAGCTTCACTTGGCCACGTATAAATTTTAAAATGACTATTTTCTAGGTCAGTCCATTGAAGTGCTGCCAAAGTAAGGATTTATGGTATCATAACAGTAGGCTTGCTCAACTAGTCATGTGGAGAAAATAAGAAAAGTGGATGGACCAGAGCCGACTCTAAAACACCATAAATTGGAAACAAAAATTTAAACTGTTACACCATAAAGACAATAAAGTCATTATGAATTTAATGTTTCTGCCCTTGAACACCATTTCTATATCCATCACAAAATGACTCTTTTGCATAACCATTTATTACAGCTAATGGTTGTCATTTTAACAGGGTTAATACCAAAATAACAATGAGTGGTTCTTTACTTCTCTAAAGCAGAAACAAATGGGTATTGTCAATGAGCTGAATTCTTTGATACACAATTAAGCGACATTGCCTTCTTTTTCTTTGGCATGACACGCAAGACTTCCACTACAGCTCCAGAATGAGATGTAATCTAACAGAAACCTAACATCAAACCCCCACATCAGCAAAAAGTACAGTAATGCCTCCTCGATCGCGGGGGTTGTGCTCCAGACCCCCCCGCGATAGGTGAAAATCCATGAAGTAGAAACCATATGTTTGTATGGTTATTTTTATATATTTTAAGCCCTTATAAACTCTCCCACACTGTTTATAAATATTCTCTGCACAGTTATACAGCATAAACCCTTTGTATTCTCTTAGATATTAGGTAAGATTCATTGAAATTATGTATGTAAACACACTGTTTATATACAGTAAAACCTAAATATTATTTTAAAGATATCGAGTGTCTCCGATATCACATGTTACAGCCATTACGATAGACAGGCCACCAGCAATAAATACGTACAATGCAAGAAAAATAGTATACAGTAAATGTGTGTACAGTGACACTAAACGTACATACATGTACTAAGTACTGTAAGTAGAAAAGTAATTATGGTTACTCACCAACAATGACATGATGACTTGTCCGATAACAATGAGTTTAATTTTACTGCACAACAAAGGAGAGCGTTACAGCTCTTCTAAAGGAGCCACTTCAGGCGATTGTATAGCACTGCCGTTGTTGTTCTTCTGACAGTCTTCAATCCAAATCACTAAAGCAGATTCCATCCGGACTACTGCCTTATTACATCCACTTACAACTTGTTTTGCACCCTGTTTAAAAGGACACTGCGGCCGTAGATCTTATATTCCTTTCCTACTTTTTAAATAAAAAGAATCGTAGCCTCATTGATGCCGTAATGGCGTCCTACAGCGGTGTAGCTTTTCCCTTCCTTCAACATATCCAAAACGTTTACCTTTTCGGCAATCGTTAACATCTTCTGTTGGCGCTTGGGCACGGCCCCTGAGCAGTAGCAGGAGCAGATCATTTTGAAACCATAATGAAGGGCTTGACTATGCACAAAGATCAACACAAAAGAGCAGAAAAGTTAACGCTTTACACAGCGAAACATGTTGATGCTGAATGAGCGAGACGAGACTTCCTGGTTAACGCCGCGGAATCAAATTCAGCGCTCTGTCACCGAATCAATCAGCACACAGGAACTTAACTGCGTGCTCCGATTGGTTAGCTTCTCAGCCATCCGCCAATAGCGTCCCTTGTATGAAATCAACTGGGCAAACCAACTGAGGAAGCATGTACAGGAAGTAAAAGACCCATTGTCCGCAGGACCCACGAAGCAGCGAAAAATCCACGTTATATATTAAGATATGCTTACATATAAAATCTGCGATAGAGTGAAGCCGCAAAAGTCAAAGCGCGATACAGCGAGTGATTACTGTAAATTCCTTTGTAAACTAAAGGAAGAGTTTCTCCATGGAAGTGAGTGGGCATTGCTCTGGTATGTAGCATCTTGATTTCTCTGTTTGACAAGACTTTACCAGTTACAATGAAATGATGCTCTTAAAAGTATACCTCAGACTCTAAGGTGTCAAAATCAGTGAGATGTGTGATCATAACTAAACTACGCAAACTATGATAGACAGATCTTTTCACTAATTGTCAATCAAAGGTTGGAACTATGTAAAAACAACAGTCCATGCATCAAATGTCCAACCCATCCTTTATAATTCAGTGTCAGCCTTAGGTCTCTGCTCTCTCTACATCAGCTAAGACTGCATTCAGCTTCTGCTCTCCAAAGCAGACTGCCTATTGCCTGGAGTGTGGCTCAAAGCAAAGGCTTGAAGCTTTTCATGGAGTAAAGGGAATGTTGACTTTAACTCCTAAACCTTTCTTAAAATGCAACATTGATAGTAGCCATGCCAAAGGACAGCAAAGTGCACGAGCTGGGAACACCATATGCAAAAGTAAGGCATTCATCTCATTGATGAAACAGCCAGCTTTACTTTATGTTAGCAACAGAGGGTCACCATGTGAAACCTCAATGGCTATAAATGCAGCACAACTGACTCCCACAAACTAAGAGAGGTACTTGGATAAAGAAACCCAAAGTATGCGGTTTCTCAATGTGCATCAGTATAAAACTGAAATGTGGGCCCTGGAGATTTCAAGAGAAAACATCAACTCTATCGCATAAAGCTAATGTCACATAACGTGGCTTCTAGTCATGGGGTATGTCAAATTTGCCAACAGCAGTTGCTGACCTCATCACAAGACCACTGGACAACTGATAACTGCTGCCCATATCACATTTACCAGCTGAGTGCTGACCTACGAGCACAGTTGTGCTCGCTCCTTCTCCTGAGGCCAATAGCGTGCTGCCTGATGTAGTAAGCACTGTACAAAGGGTTAAATTGCTAACGTGAGATCAGCTGAAATCTCTGCTTTTTTTTTCCTTTTTGTAAAACAAGAAAAATAAGACGGACAAACTTTTCTGTTTCTGTGGTCCAAAACACATGTGCGTTTCTTAATGCTCTACACTACATTAAAAGCATTATACTTCCAGAAGAGAATTCATTGGTTGTCAGCTCTCATGTACATAAACCCGCCCTTCCGACTAAACACAAAATTAAACCTGTTTGATCTTAACAGACCGAGTCACAGACAAGTTAATAATTTGTGGTGTATATCTCACATTATGCAACTGCTTTGACATGAGCACACCACCAATTAACTCACTAAAATTATGTTCATGAAGATTGTGACTGAAAATCGCTAGAAGAGACACGTAATGTGACATAGCTTTAATATAACAAGAATCAGCCTTTGACATACTGTCATTGCTTTGGTTCATGAGCTAATAAGTAGCTATGGTAAAGCGATAGAATATATTATAAGATGCATTTCTGGTTGCTGTTAGTGTTGCTTAAGTTGAAAGTTATAACTTAAGTACTTTGTGCATGGGAAGGATGCTATACCAATAAAATGTATTATTATTAGTAGTTGTCATATAAAGCTTTTATAAGTACTGTATCTTCTTCCAAATTATAGAGACAAAGCTAAATTTAGTAGAATATAAGGTCCTTATACTAGACTTGGAATTGCTGGCACCTAACTTCGCAGCAGTTAAAAACCTTGCATTGCGCACACAAACACACATTCACAGTTGTGCTGTGGCACAACAAGCACCACCGACATCTAAGTATGCAGGCACCAAGAAACTTGTAAACTAGACAAAGATTTAGCCATTCTACTGGCTAATAGACCAGAACAAAAGCATTTAATAGCTGGTCCGGAATGAATAACGTTTCTTTTGGCAATTCTTAGACAAGTATTGAAAAGGGGAAATATAATTCGCATATGTGTGCCATTTTTCCAGAAGAAAAATTATGAAAGCTAAGTCAGCTCAGATTTATGTTTTGAGTTGTTTTTTTATCCATGCATCTATATAAAATGTTGTGCCTTTTATATTCATTATCAGAGTTTCTTTCATCAGACTTCAGTATTATCTATGGTCTAAAATATATTATCAATTATTAGTCATCCATCCATTATCCAACCTGCTATATCCTAACTACAGGGTCACGGGGGTCTGCTGGAGCCAATCCCAGCCAACACAGGACTCAAGGCAGGAAACAAACCTTGAGTGGATCGCCAGCCCACCGCAGGGTGCACACACACACACACACACACACACACACACACACACACACTAGGGACAATTTAGGATCGCCAATGCACTTAACCTGCATGTCTTTGGACTGTGGGGAGAAACCGGAGTACCCAGAGGAAACCCACGCAGACAAAGGGAGAACATGCAAACTCCATGCAGGGAGGACCTGGGAAGCGAACCAGTGCTATCCACTGCGCCACCGTGCCGCCCCATTTATTTTATAGTGTCTTTCATATAATCTATTAGCCTGTTATATAGATCATTTTTTGTCCATTCATCAAGAAACAATGTCTTTACTGTCTATTTAACTATCATATATACATTATGGGTCATTCCTTACCTATTTATTTATTAACTACTAGCTGTCCCTCGCGGCTCCGCCCATGTACTAGTGAAACAGAAGAAACTTTAAAAATCAATAAATTTTTTTTTAAAAATTTCATTTCCATTGAGAAGAATTAGTATTGATAGCTTTAGTATCCAAGGGTCTCTTGATATACAATATTTTTGGTTTTGTTATCAGTAGCGAGGACATATAGGTTTCTTGGGAAACTAACCCGGGAGAAAGGGACATAAAGCTGACCATGCGAGAACTATGGTGAGCTAAAATCAACCCCTGCCAACTTGAGTGTCTGTCCCTGGGCCTTGTTAATTGACATTGCTAAGCAAAGCTTCACTATGAACTGTAATCCCTTGAACTGAAAAGGCATGTCCATCACGATTAGAGGAATACAAGGGATTAAAACTCTCTTGTCAATTCCATATCAATGCAGACTCAAATAGAGGATGGCCCCGCCCACCTCCCCTTCCCCTCGGCCTGGTAAATGTCTCCCGGATTTGCACAAATAAATCGGTACCAGAAGTCGGAAAATCAACCGGAATGTTCAAATGTTCAAGTAAATTATAGAAGACATTGGATTTTATATATATATATATATATATATAGTAAATGCTAACATTAATTTTATTTTAATTTTTATCATTTTTATTACTATTTAATTTAAGATTGTTTCTTTGTATCAGTATACTGCTGCTGGATTACGTGAATTTCCCCTTGGGATTAATCAAGTATCTATATATCTATATATATCTATCTATATATCTATATCTATATATATCTATCTATATATCTATATCTATCTATATATCTATATCTATATCTATATCTATATCTATATATATATATATCTATATATATATATATATATATATATATATATATATATATATATATATAATGTCACAGGTAGCTGGGTGCGGTCAGCAATCAGCCGCCTATTTAAGGAGCCGGCGCCCTGCAATCAAGGCCGGAGTCGGGTGAGGAGGAAGACGAGGTCGGTGCAGAGGAGGCAAGGAGAGGCCCAAGTCTGATTTGTGTGAGAAGAAGAAAGTGGCTATTGAGAGCCTGGACTAATATATATTAATCCATGTGTGTTTTAGACATGAAAAATATATAAAATACATAAATACATAAAAAATGTGTCACAATTATTTTACTGCTTCTTTGAATAACACTTTAAAAATTGAGATATTCATGACACAGGTCTTGATTAAGCTACATGTACTTCAACAGTTAACTGCACTAGCCATGACATTTAATGCAGCTATTTGGCAGTTGATGACTATTTTGTCACCTCACTCATGCCAAGATGCAGAACTTGCAACTCACAAGATTTTTCTCATGACCCCCTTTCTTGTCACCACTAGTTACAGATGGAGTCATTAGCAGAAGGGTTCAGTATCACTATTGCTCGCAGTCTGATTATTGAAGAAATTTTGAAATTGGCTATATGTTAAAAAATATATGCTTACCAACAACTGTTGTTATTCCATCATTGTAAAAAGCTGAATTGGTCCTAATAAGATCTGATCTGGGTTCACATGTTAATTAATAAAAGTATTCTCATTTCCTCCATGATGGTTTGGATTTGCAGTGTAGCTGCAGGCTCAGAACAAACTGCAGTGGGTGTGTGTGTGTGTGTGTGTTCACTTTGAGAATGACTGGCACCCTGTCCATGTGTTGTGTCTGCCTTATACCCTGTGATTGCTGGGATAGGCTTCAGCTTCTCCGCAGCCTTGCTCTGGATAAGCAGGTTAGCAAGATAGGTGGTTCTGTGTTACAGCCATAGTCCCATTTTGTAGATTCTCTGCTGGCAACAATCCCACTCTGGCCTGTAGATATTCACATTGGTAATTTTATAATGAGACGTCTATCATACACGAGACTTGGAAGACCAAATTTGGAAATTTCAGGTTTCATGGGCTGTCTTAGTTAGCCTTGACATAGTTACTACATGTTAAGATGATCCCCTAAATAAATAAATACCTAAAACTGTCTTTACGAAGCACATCTGCTCCCCATATTACATTCTGAAATTTAATGAGAGTAGGTGTATCATAGGTCATAGTATACTGCAGTCATGATTAATGTACAGCCAATGCACAATGTGCCAAATTATTGCAGATTTTTCTGTTAATTTAAAATCAACAGCAACAGGCACTAGCAAAATTGTGCTGCGCACTCTGACCCAGCAGTAACTGAAAGAGAGAGATATATATATATATATATAAACTGCTCAAAAAAAATTAAAGGAACACTTTGAAAAAACATCAGATCTCAATGGGAAAAAGAAATCCTCCTGGATATCTATACTGATATAGACTGGGTAATGTGTTAGGAATGAAAGGATGCCACATCGTTTGATGGAAATGAAAATGATCAACCTACAGAGCTCTGAATTCAAAGACGCCCCAAAAATCAGAGTGAAAAAATTATGTGGCAGGCTAGTCCATTTTGCCAAAATTAAATTGCAGCAACTCAAAATTGTACGCAGCACTTTGTATGGCCCCTGTGTTCTTGTATACATGCCTGAAAACATCGGTGCATGCTTCTAATGAGATGACAGATGGTGTTGTGGGGGATCTCCTCCCAGATCTGGACCAGGGCATCACTGAGCTCCTGGACAGTCTGAGGTGCAACCTGGTGGCATTGGATGGACCAAAACATAATGTCCCAGAGGTGTTCTATTGGATTTAGGTCAGGAAAGTGTGGTGGCCAGTCAATGGTATCAATTCCTTCATCCTCCAGGAACTGCCTGCATACTCTCACCACATGAGGCCAGGAATTGTCGTGCACCAGGAGCCACTGTACCAGCATAGGGTCTGACAATGGGTCCAAGGATTTCATCCTGATACCTAATGGCAGCCAAGGTGCCTTTGTCAAGCCTGTAGCGTCTGTGTGACCCTCCATGGATATGCCTCCCCAGACAATCATTAACCCACCACCAAACTGCTCATGCTGAATGATGTTACAGGCAGCATAATGTTCTCCATGGCTTCTCCAGACCCTTTCACTTCTGTCACGTGCTCAGGGTGAACCTGCTCTCATCTGTAAAAAGCACAGGGCACCAGTGGTGCATCTGCCAATTCTGGTATTCTATGGCGAATGCCAATCGAGCTGCATGCTGCTGGGCAGTGAGCTCAGGGCCCATTAGAGGACATGGGGCCCTTGGGTCACCCTCATGAAGTCTTTCTGGTTGTTTGGTCAGAGACATTCACACCAGTGGCCTGCTGGAGGTCATTTTGTAGGGCTCTGGCAGTGCTCATCCTGTTCCTCCTTGCCCAAAGGAGCAGATACTGGTCCAGCTGATGGGTTATGGACCTTCTATGGCCCTCTCCAGCTCTCCTAGAGTAACTGCTTGTCTCCTAGAATCTCCTCCATGCCCTTGAGACTGTGCAGGGAGACACAGCAAACCTTCTGGCAATGACACGTATTGATGTGCCATCCTGGAGAAGTTGGACTACCTGTGCAACCTCTGTAGGGTCCAGGTATCGCCTCATACTACCAGTAGTGACACTGACTGTAGCCAAATGCAAAACTAGTGAAGAAACAGTCAGAAAAGATGAGGAGGGAAAATTGTCAGTGGCCTCCACCTGTTAAACCATTCCTGTTTTGGGGGTCATCTCATTGTTGCCCCTCTAGTGCATCTGTTGTTAATTTCATTAACACCACAGCAGCTGAAACTGATTAACAACCCCCTCTGCTAGTCAACTGACCAGATTAATATCCCGTAAGTTTCATTGACTTTATGCTATACTCTGATTAAAAAGTGTTCCTTTAATTCTTTTGAGCAGTATATATATGGCCAGTTGCGGCCAGAATATTAGTAAAATCTGTAAATGTACAAAAGAAAAATGATTATTTATTGGAGTCAAATATCACAAAAATTCTATAAATATGTAAAAGAAAAATGTATTATTATTTAACAGAGTAAAAATTATGAAATGAGAATAAAATATTTACTGTCTTACCAATTGGAGTATTCCTGTTAAACTGAGGTCCATTATACTCGATGAGTATTTTATAAGAGACCATCCATTCATTTTAATTGACATTCTTATAAACCACGACTTTCTTGATATTTTAGTTCATAATTTAAAAATAAGAATAAGAATCTGAAAATCTAATGCCATATCAATGCAGACTCGAACAGAGGTTGGCACATGAGTGAGGAGAGCACCGCACACCTCCCCTTCCCCTCGGCCCGGTGCATGTCTCTCGGATTTGCACAAATAAACTGGTACCACAAGCAAACTACACAATGAAAGAAGTCGGAAAATCAACCGGAATGTTCACTATTCACGATTGGCTGACATTTTTTTACATTAGGCATTAACTTACTTAAAGAAGTTCTAATGATTCTATCAAGCTGAGCATTTTGAATATAATTGTTTTAATTCCCTTTGTGCTTTACTTTAGCCATATGCCTTGAACATTTTTTCTTTTGAACAGTGTTGTGTGTAACTCGCTATCACAATTTTAAAGATAATAAAAATCACATTCACCAATAATTTTAAACAACATTATAAACTCACGATACACATGATGCATTAAATTCCAATTAATTATAATACACTAAAACTAAGGCTATACAGAACACAATGGGGCAACTAGCCCTTTAGCTTTTTCTGCCACTGCTCACTAATTTTAAGTGTCTCTCTCTCAAGGTGCATCTGCATTGAGTAAACGGCTATTTTACTGTTCCCTTGTTTGCACAACCTGACACTTTTTACTCTGTGCTGAAAGGTCATGTGGCATCTGTTTTACTGAAAAATAATGGCAAGATTGTGTGGAGATGCAAATGTAATCCTGAAAGCACTAATATACATGTCTAGGGAAAAACAACTAGAAGGAGGCGATACGGTATGTCCAGTGCTTCAGCAGACTGCAACAGTTTGTTTTTGCTTAATGTAAAGAAGGAACCTTCTATCTGCTGTTTTACAGAAATGTAAAAAATAATATACGTAAAAAAATCAGTCACATCCTTGTATGAGTTTGGAAAATTAAAAAGAAATTAATAAAGTCCTGTTTAGTGTTACAGTTAGGCCCATAAGTATTTGGACAGTGATACAATTTTTATAATTGTGATGCTGTGCGCCACCACAATGGATTTGAAATGAAGCAATCAAGATGTGGTTGAAGTGTAGACTGGCAGTTTTAATTTAAGGTATCTAACAAAACATTGCATGAGCCTTTTAGAAAAGCCTTGTACACTTTAGAAATTATCCTGCTACTTTTGACAGTAGTCATATCATCAAATAATACCAGTGACCCACTTCCACTGGCAGTCATGCATGCCCATGCCATAACACTGCCTCCACCATGTTTCACAGATAATGTGGTATGCTGTAGATCATTCCTTCTCTTCTCCATACTCTTTTCTGTCCATCATTCTAGTAAATATTGATCTTAATTTCATTTGTCCAAAGAAAACTGTTAGAAAACAGGACTGCTTTTTTAAACATATTTTCTGTCAAAGTCTAATTTGTCCTTGTTATGCTTGAGGATTACCAATGTTTTGCGCCTTGTGGTAAACCCTCTGTATTTACTTTTGTGAAGTCTTCTCTTAAATTGTAGATAGATCTACCTCCCAGAAAGTGTTCTTGGTTTGGCTAAATGTTGTGAATTTGTTCTTCTTCACCAAGGAAAGAATTCTTCGATCATCTAGTACAGTTGTCTTCAATGGTCGTCCAGGTTTGCTGAGATCATCAGTGTGTGCCTTCTCCTTAAGAATGTACCAGATGGTTGATTTGACCACTCCTGGCGTTTCTGCTGTCTCTCAGATGTGCTTGTTTTGTTTTCTCTATCTAATAATGGGATTTTTTTTCTTGCATTGACAAGACTTTGGACCTCATATTGAGAGTTCACAGTGGCAGCTTCCAAATGCAAATTCCACACTTGGAATCAACTCCAGACATTCAACCTGCTTAATAGTTAATGAAATAATGAAGGAACTGCTCACATCTGGCTATGGAACAGCTTGTCAGTCAAATGTCCAGATACTTCTGAGCCCCTGAAAATGGGGGGACCATGTGTAAACATGGCTGTCATTCCTAAATGGCTTATACTATATTTCTATTAAACCCAATGAATTAATGCTGAAAGCTTACACATCAATCATGTAATTATTTCTTCATTTCAAATCCATCATGGTGGCGTATAGAGCCAAAATTATTAAGATTAAAAAAACTGTGTCATTGTCCAAATACTTATGGACCTAACTGTACGTACGTGTGTTTAATATTAAGTTTACTCTACATGTCTTAGACTTCTGCATACCTTGTGAATTTGTGTGTAAATAAATAATAATCCAGATACTTATAAGGAAAATTATAGAAGCTAAAATGGTTTAAGATTTTAATTTAATTTTCAAGAAGGTAAACACATACAAAAACAATTGTAAATTTTTTTTTTTTTTAACTTTAAGTTCAGCTCTAATCTTAGTTTTATAATTTAGAACTAGATGGTGAAATTTCTTGATCCAAAGCAGGGTCTAGAGTCCATGTCTGTAGGTTTTGCCACAAGGCAGGGAAACCTATTGCATGCAGACTGCAGGGAGATCATGCAAACTCCACACAGATCATAACCAGGTATGACTGCTAACCACTGCATTACCATAAAAATGTACAACAACATATATACCGGAGTATGTTGTGGTGCTCCAATGAAAATGGTGTTTAGCCAATAGCAGTTATGACTTTTCTTAGCCTCTTAGCTTGCATGTGTGCAAAGCTTTGAGCAAAAGAACTCATTCTCAAGTCTGGAAGTGGAACAAGATGCAGTGGCTACTAAGTAATAACTTGATCTAAGTTATTAGGATTCTGTTGTCCCCCATTATTTTTGATCAAGTACCCATTTAGTGAAAATCAGTGCTTGGAGTGGCTCTACATTACCAGTCTGAAAAATAGGAGAAGAAAATAAACATAGATATTCATCTCAATTAGGTCTGCTTATCCTTTTTATTAAGATTACAGTAACAGACAGTATGCATGATAACTAATCTTAATGTAATAGATTATTTTTTGCAGGAATGTCCAAAGCAAGAACTTTTTTTTTTTTTATTTCAGAAATAATCCTTCCTTTAGCTTTCTCAAACAAAGCTACTATAAAGCAAAGTCATTTCATGTGTTTTAAACAGTCCCCCCCCACCGGCATCAAAGACAGGTGTAAATCCACATGTGTGAAGTGATACCCTCCAGCACAGCATAGTCTGAATTATGTATGAAGCCTCCTGGCTTACAAACCTACAGCAGTGCATCAGACTGGCAGAGACTACAGTGGCTGAAGAAAGAATTTAGACCTCTTCACTTTCTGCACACTTTATTGCATTGTAGATTTACTTTTGAATGTCTAATGGATACTTTTGCAATTTTTGCCAATTAATCAACACTCAATAACAATAACAATAAGAATGGGCAGTTTATTCCATTCTTCCTAGCAGATTCACAAACATTTCGTTAGATCGGATGGGCCGTGTTAGTAAACTGCCATCTCCAGGTAATTCCACAGATTTTCTATGCAGTCTAAGTCTGGGCTTTGGTTGTGCCACTCAAGGACATTAAAGACAAGTCTCAGAGCAACTCCAGCGTTGTCTTGGCTGTATGCTTGGGGTTAACTGTTGTGGTGAAAGGTAAGCCACTTTGCAAACCTTTCTGAAAACATGTTTTTTTTTTGTTTTTTTTTTACTTTGTCATGATGAGTTATTCTGTATAGGTTGAGGAGCAAAAATGGAACATTGATCCATTTAAAATTAAACCTACAACACAATAAAGTATGCAGAAGCTGACAGAGTTTGAGTAATTTCTAAATCTACTGTAAAGCTCAACAGCAAACAATGTAAAAGCTAGTATTACATAAACGGACAATAAAGAAATAAAATGTGCACCAATGACTGTTGCTGAGAAGTGCTGGAAAATGTGAATAATGAATAATAATCTTCCTTCAGGAGGGATGTGAAATTAAAAGATTACTGTAAGATGCCATCACTTGATGGCCTTTACTGCCTGCAGCTCTATTAATACAATTAAAACAATTTTCCCCCCTAAACAGGTCTTGACACTTAAGGGATCTGGGCCCATCTGACCTAATTGTTAGCTGAATACCGAATTTCCTTACGGATCAACAACAGAGAACAGAGCAAACAGAGACAAAAAAGCTCATATACACACTTATGTACACTGATGCCCCTCAGCAGTGCTGCCTTAGCCCCAAGTTATATACCATAATTGCTCATAACTGAAAAATCAAAGCAACAAAAGTGTGTTATGTCAACAGACTGGTGCTAAATGCTGTCACAACAAAACAGCTCATTTCGGACTTCCAAAGACAGAGTTTCACAGCTTTATCAGCATCAACACAACTTAGTAAAAATGGTTAACTGCTTCAAGTTCCTTTGATTGTAGATATTATATAATTTGGGTCAGACCAAAAGCAAGGGTGCTATACCAAAAATGGCTCAATGTTGACTGCATTTTCTTATAATGGTACAAAATGTACGATCAGTACAAGTCTTAAGACAACATTATGTCAAGCCTAAGGGTTTTCTGTTGTGACCATTAGTACAGAGGCACAGGGCATAAATCTTGACCATATTATTTGAGAAGTGGGTTGCTTGACCCATAACACAGAAATTTTTCCCCTTTCATTTCCCCTAATTTTAAAGTGTCAGCTATAAATACCATCTTCGGTCCCAACTTCATTTTTTTGTACAAAGAAAATACAGTAGTAGAAGTACAACATAGCAGTAGTCATAGTAGTAATTGAATAGTAATAGTACCTTAAGCAGGAGTACAGAGTACCGCCAAATTCTTTTTTGCATATATTATGCAGATAAGGCAGGTATATTTTTTGCTAAATTGAATTGGTAGATGAAACTTAAGTCAGAAACCAAGTGAAAGTTCAGAGCCAAGAAATCAGTCCTATTCTTTGTCAATGCCTAATCACAAACCCTGGCTCATAGCAAGCAAACAAACAAAGCAAGAGTGTTCATTGTGAAGATCAAAAGAAAGGTAATGCAAGTGTGCCAATATAACATATTTCTGTCTATTGCATAAAAAAATCTTGGAACAAGACGAGACTTTTTCAGAGAGGTGAGACAAAATTATCTCTCTGAAAATATCTCAAGTACCACGAGATGAGACTCTGTGCCAATAGATGAACTGAAAACCTAACAGGTCCAAGCGGGGGAGGAAATAAAAGACAAACAGTAGAAGAAGAAAAGACAAAGAGTAGAAGACAAAGTAGAACATCGTAAAGAGGTTCAAAAACGTTGGTGCGATACACATGCAGAGCAGGTTAGAGATTATGAAAGCACTAAAATTCCAAAGTCTCAAAAAAAACGAATAGTGAAGATCATATTAGTGCTAACAAACGTAAATTACTCGGTGAAATAATGGAACAGCGAAAAGAAATTGAATATATGGACATAGGTGATACGACAGAAGTATGTAGATATTGGTCGGCTTTAAAGTTTATGTCGGAGACTTGTAGATCGTCTAATTCATGTTGCCATCAGGGAAAAGTAGTGTTTCTTCCCAATGAAGAAACGTATCCACAAGAAATAAAAAATTTGTTATTTGGTTAAAGTGAAATCCACAAACACTACACACAAAATATCGGAACCTACAATAATCTGTTCGCATTTGCATCATTCAATGCTCAAAACATAGATTTACACAATTCAGGTCTATACTCTATCTGGGGTACCCCAACAATTAAAGCTATTACAAGTTTAATTTCAAAGAAACCACAGTTTGGTCAGGTTTATATTTATGATCATGGAGAAGCGATGCAACATAGAATCGAAAGAGTTAAATGATCGGACGTATTGGAAATTCTACAGCCAATAAAGGATACAAATCCATACATCCAAAAGTATCTTACTTTACACGAAATTTATCTGAAAAACACGGACAAAGAAGTTTTCCTGGATTTCTATATGAATTCGAAAGAACATGCTCACATACAGTGGTGCTTGAAAGTTTGTGAACCCTTTAGAATTTTATATATTTCTGCATAAATATGACCTAAAACATCACCTGATTTTCACTCATGTCCTAAAAGTAGATAAAGAGAAACCAGTTAAACAAGTGAGACAAAAATGTTATACTTGGTCATTTATTTATTAAGGAAAATGAATGAATATTAACATATTTTTGAGTGGCAAAAGTATGTGAACCTCTATGCTTAGCCGTTAGTTTGAAGGTGAAATTAGAGTCAGGTGTTTGCAATCAATGGGATGACAATCAGGTGTGAGTGGGCACCCTGTGTTATTTAAAGAACAGGGATCTATCAAAGTCTGCTCTTCACAACACATGTTTATGGAAGTGTATCATGGCACGAACAAAGGAGATTTCTGAGGACTTCAGAAAAAGAGTTGTTGATGCTCATCAGGCTGGAAAAGGTTACAAAACCATCTCTAAAGAGTTTGGACTCCAGCAATCCACATTCAGACAGATTCTGTACAAATGGAGGAAACTGAAGACCATTGTTTCCCTCCCCATGAACGGTCGACGAACAAATATCACTCCAAGAGCAAGGCGTGTAATAGTCGACAAGGTCACAAAGGACCCCAGGATAACTTCTAAGCAACTGAAGGCCTCTCTCACATTGGCTAATGTTCATGTTCCACTATCAGGAGAAAACTGAACAACAATGGTGTGCATGGCTTGGTTGCAAGGAGAAAGCCACTGCTCTCCAAAAAAACATTGCTGCTCTTCTGCAGTTTGCTAAAGATCACGTGGACAAACCAGAAGGCTATTGGAAGAATGTTTTGTGGACGGATGAGACCAAAATAGAACTTTTTGGTTTAAATGAAAAGCGTTATGTTTGGAGAAAGGAAAACACTGCATTCCAGCATAAGAACCTTATCCCATCTGTGAAACATGGTGGTGGTAGTATCCTGGTTTGGGCCTGTTTTGCTGCATCTGGGTCAGGATGGCTTGCCTTCATTGATGGAACAATGAATTCTGAATTATATCAGAGAATTCTAAAGGAAAATGTCAGGACATATATCTATGAACTGAATCTCAAGGGAAGGTGGGTCATGCAGCAAGACAATGACCCTAAGCACACAAGTCGTTCTACCAAAGAATGGTTAAAGAAAAATAAAGTTAACGTTTTGGAATGGCCAAGTCAAAGTCCTGACCTTAATCCAATCGAAATGTTATGGAAGGACCTGAAGTGAGCAGTTAATGTGAGGAAACCCACCAACATCCCAGGGTTGAAGCTGTTCTGTACGGAGGAATGGGCTAAAATTCCTCCAAGTCGGTGTGCAAGAATGATCAAAAGTTACTGGAAACGTTTAGTTGTAGTTATTGCTGCAAAGGGAGGTCACACCAGGTACTGAAATCAAAGGTTCACATACTTTTGCCACTCGCAAATATGTAATATTTGATCATTTTCCTTAATAAATAAATGACCAAGTATAATATTTTTGTCTCATTTGTTGAACTGGCTTCTCTTTCTCTACTTTTAGGACTTGAATGAAAATCTGATGATGTTTTAGGTCATATTTATGCAGAAATATAGAAAATTCTAAAGGGTTCACAAACTTTCAATCACCACTGTATATAATAAACCAACATGGGATGAATTGTCAGCGATAATAGTTTCGAAAGACAGAGATATCAAAGACAGAGTTGTTATTCGTGTTTATCCAAATGCACAGCACAATTTGTCACAAGCGGCAGATCTTGGAAATGACTAGCGCGTAGGGCCCACATGGGGGTTGGCGAGCAAAGAAAGCAGGGAGCAGAGTCCCCTAATTTATCTAATTTTCAGATGACTGAGAAATGCACAGTTTTGATCTTTTATGCCATCATATTGACGAGATGCGCAGAGCACTTCCAGTCAGTAGGCATGGTAAAAGAAGAAATTAAAATTGTAGGTGTAGGTGTGAAAATATCTTTGATTTCATTCTTAGGCCATACTGCCCAGCCTATCACTGCCACTCTCCTTTACAGCTTATACCTGTGGATGCTGAAATTTTGTGCTTGTTTTGTCATTAGCAACAAAGCTCTGTTGCCACTTTGTAACCCCCTGAAGTTGCATTGTATGGCATCACCTTCAGGAGATGGTTTAGGATGGTGGTGGACCACTGTGTAAGATTTCAGAATCGAAAACAAGTTCTTTTGTGGCATGAGCTAGTGAAAAAATCATTTTTAGGGAGTCAAAGATATGTGTGTTTAATCGATTTTGGTTTTGGTTTATGTATTGGGCTTGGTTATTTTGGTACTGTACTTTTGACCTTTGCATGTCATTTTGACTATGCTTTTTCTTTTTCATATCCTGGTCCATTTCAAACATTTTTTCTGCCTATTTTTACTGTGGCAGAACACTTGTTTCAAACCACATATTGTTATGATTCTTAGTTGATTTATTACAATTTTCTCCTCAATGGCTTTTTTGTATATATTACCTTACTTTATGATAGAATAACATGTACAATAATACTACTAAAAGCCCAACAGAGAACTGTCTACAAAATTCAACAACTAAAATACCTCACAACACTTTAGACTACTTCCTTTGTATAAAAAAAGGACATTCCAAACCCACCTTGAAATTTTCTGTGAATGCTTGTTCACTTTAGCTTAGGCTTTCTGGGATTCTCTTCTAAGTCAGTCTGCAAAACTCTAATCAAACTGCATTCAGTTTATTATTGCATATACTAATTTGAGGCCAAGTTAGGTGCTGGATCTTTAAACAGTCTCAACATTTCTGTTTCTATTCTATTGATTTTTCTTCTCTGTTACCTTTCAGTTTTATGTTGTTTTGTATTTTGATTTTGTTTGGATCATAAGGTCCTTGACCATGATCATTTAATTTAAAGTAACTACTCAAGTGCCCAGAGTTTCAGAGTCCAATGTATTTCTGTAATGCTTTTAGAATTGTCAGCATTGTAAGCAACTCAAAGATTCCTGACTCATTAGGAGTGAATACATTATTATATATTAATGAAAATGCATTAACATGAGTATTCTGCACGGAAAAGATACTTCAAAATGTATCAATGCAGGAGTCCATTAGACAATTTTATGGAATATTGCTTAAGTGTGTAATTCTTAGTGAAGGATTGTATCTCCCTCTCTTGATAAATAAGAGAAAATCAAATTGTTATCCACCATGTGGTATTTGACCTAAATTCCTGCCTAATTTTTTGGAAAAAGGCCAATTTAACTATAGAACTGTAAACAATATCTATTTTTATTCCTGTCAGTGTTGTTGTACAAAAATGAAAAAACAGCATGAAACTGAACTGAAAGAAGAAAAAAATCTTTTTTCTGGATCATTACTCTTACAAATGCAATGTGAGTGGGTTTTTTTATACACATAAAAACTGATTATTTCTGCTAAGCAAATGACAATTGTGTGATATATGATGCAGCAATGACCACAACAAATAAAAAATTAATTTACACTACATATATTTCAAACATTATATCCATTCCTCAAAACATCAGGGAGTAGCTGCTGATATGACCTGAATATGTAATAAGAGCTATGCTGTCCCCAGATCATAAAAGAAGCAAACATTCATACAAAAGCAACAATTAAATATTAAACGATGAAGAACTAATTCAAACCAGATACACCCATTCAGTCACAGCTTAGTCAAAAAATAGGTTGAAAGCACTTTCAAAATTGGTGTTTTAAATTTTTTTTCTAAAATCAAATGTTACACATAACACTAACCATGCTGAGACACAAGAAAAGAAGCACTTTCTTTTTTATGTTCACTATGTGTCCAAATAAAATAAGATATTTTTTGAAGCACACACATGGCAGTTTACTGATGGCTCATAAATAATGAATGGTCATGCTAATTGTTATTCCATTACCATAGCAGGTGGAAAAAGCAACTACTTAAATAAGGCATTTATATATAAAAAAGCAACACTACTTTTAAAGATTTGTAGCTTAACCATTCCAAGATACCCATATAAACTAACGAAACTTCCAATGTAGTTTTTTATTTCTTTAGTTCAAAAATCTACTTGATGTTAAACTATATGGCTGACATTTCCATAATGAATACTTAAATCTTCCATAATTTAACAAATACGGTCATGCAGTGGTGTCTCAACTTTCAAAGCCATCTTTCCTCAATGTCTTTCAATCCATCCTTTTTCGACATTCACTTTTCTCATGTCTATCCTTTCAAGAACAAGTGCTTGACAGGAACCACACCAAATGACACAAATTATTTCCCATGGGAGGAAACTGAACTAGCTGGAGGAAATGCACAAAACCACAGAAAGTTCGGACAGGATGCACCCCAGCCAAGAGGAGCTGTTAGGAAGCAATTATACTCACAGCCTTTCCATGCTACTCTAAAATGTATAATAAAAAGTGAATTCCTATTACCTGAAAAAATTTATTATTTAAGTAAAGTTACATATAAACAGTTCTTGGATAAGAACTTAGCATATTTATAATGTACAGCTCCATTCAGTTCCTTTATGTCACTAACCATTTATGCATTCATACAGTATATAATTTTTCTGCTTAATCCAATTTAGGGTTGTGGGATTGCTGAAGCTTTTTCTGATAGCATTAAGGAAACTGGTAGGACCAATTTAGGTTAATCGAAGTGCAGGACACATTCATTAACACACCAACATTCACGTATACTAATAAATTGTCAATAAAGCTAATCTGCATAACTGTTGAAAATGAAGGTCATGAACAGACAAGTAGATAAGGCACACCCTGCTACCTTGCCACCACAGTGCTTTTTAATCATTGCGGCAATCCCAGTCATAGAGATGAACCCAAACCCAACCAATTCTTCTGGCACTGTCAGTATCCACTAACTGTAGGAGCTCCTACAGTGCTTTGGGTGCTGCTGTAGTCCCTGCCTTTTTGGCTCCCAGTCAAATCTGCAAATTTCTGCTAACATTACAGGAATGGTTGGTCTCTTTCTTAACAACTTCCCTTAGCGCTTGTGTCCAACAACCTTCTGGCCACAGCTCCTTGAATAGCTTGCAAGACTGCTTGACTATATGGTTACACTTTGTTAATAGTAATAATGATAATAAACCCCCTAAGGTCTACAAACATTGTGGTAGGAGGGCTTGTCGTAATGATCTTTTGAGTGATGCTGGCAGAAACTTTATGCTCCTGGTAGGGTCACCCATGCCAATAAGGTCAAGGAGAAGGGGTCATATCAAAGGTACTGTAGACCACTAAACTCTCCAGCAGAGATATTACATTAAAAAAAAACAAAAAAAAACTGACTATAACAAAATTATGGAATTCATACGGGCTCGGTCATCACCCAGGATAAAAAGGATCATGTCTGTGAGTTAGATAGAGGCCAAAGTTTGAAAAGTGACCTGCAGTCCCTCTTGGCTATTGCTGTAGAAGTAGCACAGACTACTACAATGGCCAATCCATGCAGACCCAAACTGCTATAGCCGTTTAGGGGGCCCCCAAGCCCCTAACCACCAAAGGAGGTAAGATCCGTTGTCATCATAGGCCTTTCTCGACTCAAGAAGTGGAGCCAGAAATTAGCTTTGCTTCTTTCCTCTCTCATAATGTATGTGCGACACATATGCAACTAAACTTTTCTCGGTGCCCTCAGCTATGGCCGCTAGTCGTGATTTTTCTTCTCTCCTCATTAATAATCCCACCAGCACATGATCCACCAGTAAAACACACTAGTGCATGGAATTATTGTAAATGTAATGATATTAAAAAGTTATTTATGCATACATATTATACAATTGCAGAATTAGAAATAAACACAACACATTACAGTAACAAATTACACATAACATTTACTTATAAATACCTCAACATACAAATCACAGAACAAAGAATCGCAGATCAGTAATGAAATATCCTCATCCCTCAAATAAAACTCAAACAAAAACAGGAAGGTAGTACTAACTTATAGAAACACACAGGAAATACAAACAACAACACAGTCTCACCATAGAACAGTGAACACTATAATAACTGCTGTTGTGAGCACTAGACCTAGTACCAGTACTGTGTGAGGTTATGTGACTGTGTGAGACACTGTTCGTTGAGGATTATATACTATTACACAGCACAGACTGACAAAGGACTTTGAGAGAACACTCATAAAATATAACATACACTCATAAAATACAACAATATCACACTACACCAGGAAACCTGCCTGGGAACATTGACTAGAAACACAGATCAAGGACATTAGATGTGGCTTAGGCCGATTAACACAGGACAAAAAGAACAACAAATCAAGAAAACTGCAAGATAAACTTCATCAAATATCAAAAAGAAAATAAAAACACACATGAAACATGAACAGCACAATGACTATATAGACACACAACAAAAGACTTAAACAAAATCTCGTTAAAACACAGAGTTTGAAAACAACACAATTCATAATTGTGAAACAATGAAAAACTGTTCTACAGACACATACTGAACAACAAATCAATTGAAACCAATGGCACACCAATACAGGAAATAATCACACAGTACTGGTACTCTCCAGTGGCTCAGCATAATAGCACAACAGCTTGAATCAAGGAGGAGCAACAAAACATGGACAATATAACCCCAATGCACTTCAAGCAAATCACCTTATCACACCTCACAGAAACAATAAGGAAAACACACAACTGGAAGGCACTGGGCTTGGACAGAATTCACAATGTCTGGCATACAGTAAGAGTTTCATCACTCGGTATTTGCAGACGATCTGACATACATTATACACAACATCTTAGTTTTATTAGAAGGTTTCACACACCTTAAACCCAAATCAAACGACACCAGAGATCCCAAAAACAAAGAAAATTATACACTTAAAGAACTAAAAGGAAACCCATCAGCTGCAATGAATTAATTGACTCTGTGATACACCAATACACATACAAAAAAAAAAACACAGAAATCTACACATAACATTCATTGACTTCAACAAAGCATGTGACAATATCCCTCACACATAGCTAGTACAAATGTTACATTTACACAAGATGTACCCCATACTCATACGCTGCCTAGAAAGACTAATGGAACACTATAGAACAACACTACATGTACATATCAATACAAACAGACTCAATACAAATAAGATGAGTCAACTTCAAGGGAGACTAACATAGCCCTCTCTGATTCTGTCTTGCTCTTAATCAATTATAAAACAGATTTTAAAAAGTACAATATGGAAACAAAGTTAAAAACCAGTACCAACAATACATCAATATATAAAATGTCAGCCTGCAAACTTTAGGATTCTGTTTAGTTCAATAAACTTTTATATAACTTAAAGCCCAGGGTGTTGAAGATGTTTAAAATTATAATTTAATTAAAAGACAAGATTACTTGCATTACACAAAAACACACTTTGGAATATGTACAGGTGCCGGTCATAAAATTAGAATATCATGACAAAGTTGATTTATTTCAGTAATTCCATTCAAAAAGTGAAACTTGTATATTAGATTCATTCATTACACACAGACTGATGTATTTCAAATGTTTATTTCTTTTAATTTTGATGATTATAACTGACAACTAATGAAAGTCCCAAATTCAGTATCTCGGAAAATTAGAATATCAATTAAGACCAATGCAAAAAAAGGATTTTTAGAAATGTTGGCCAACTGAAAGGTATGAACATGAAAAGTATGAGCATGTACAGCACTCAATATTTAGTTGGGGCTCCTTTGGCCTGGATTACTGCAGCAATGCGGCGTGGCATGGAGTCGATCAGTCTGTGGCACTGCTCAGGTGTTATGAGAGCCCATGTTTCTCTGATAGTGACCTGGTGTATTGCATCTTCCTCTTCACAATACCCCATAGATTTTCTATGGGGTTAAGGTCAGGCGAGTTTGCTGGCCAATCAAGAACAGGGATACCATGGTCCTTAAACCAGGTACTGGTAGTTTTGGCACTTTGTGCAGGTGCCAGGTCCTGTTGGAAAATGAAATCTGCATCTCCATAAAGTTCGTCAGCAGCAGGAAGCATGAAGTGCTCTAAAACTTCCTGGCAGATGGTTGCATTGACCTTGGACCTCAGAAAACACAATGGACCAACACCAGCAGATGACATGGCACCCCAAACCATCACTGACTGTGGAAACTTTACACTGGACCTCAAGCAATGTGGATTCTGTGCCTCTCCTCTCTTCCTCCAGACTCTGGGACCTTGATTTCCAAAGGAAATGCAAAATTTACTTTCATCAGAGAACATAACTTTGGACCACTCAGCAGCAGTTTTGTCTTTAGCCCAGGCGAGACGCTTCTGACGCTGTCTCTTGTTCAAGAGTGGCTTGACACAAGGAATGCGACAGCTGAAACCCATGTCTTGTATACGTCTGTGCGTGGTGGTTCTTGAAGCACTGACTCCAGCTGCAGTCCACTCTTTGTGAATCTCCCCCACAGTTTTGAATGGGTTTTGTTTCACAATCCTCTCCAGGGTGCGGTTATCCCTATTGCTTGTACACTTTTTCTACCACATCTTGTCCTTCCCTTCGCCTCTCTATTAATGTGCTTGGACGCAGAGTTCTGTGAACAGTCAGCCTCTTTAGCAATGACCTTTTGTGTCTTGCCCTCCTTGTGCAAGGTGTCAATGGTCGTCTTTTGGACAACTGTCAAGTCAGCAGTCTTCCCCATGATTGTGTAGCCTACAGAACTAGACTGAGAGACCATTTAAAGGCTTTTGCAGGTGTTTTGAGTTAATTAGCTGATTAGAGTGTGGCACCAGGTGTCTTCAATATTGAACCTTTTCACAATATTCTAATTTTCTGAGATACTGAATTTGGGACTTTCATTAGTTGTCAGTTATAATCATCAAAATTAAAAGAAATAAACATTTGAAATACATCAGTCTGTGTGTAATGAATGAATCTAATATACAAGTTTCACTTTTTGAATGGAATTACTGAAATAAATCAACTTTGTCATGATATTCTAATTTTATGACCGGCACCTGTATACAGAAAGATACAAAATATGTTACAGCACTGTATTTTTTTAAAGAAACGTTGTGACAGAAGCACAAGGGGGAGTGCTTTTATTTTCTTCACTCATGGAGTACACCTTCCCCATTCCCACAAACCCACAACACAGTGCCAATGCACAAGTACAATATTCCTCTTTTCCTTCTCTTTCTCTGTTTTCTTCTCCACTCCTCCTTAGTAAGCTTCGTCCACCTTCCACCCGACTCTGGCTGATCGAGTACTGTCCACTGGCCCCTTATATAAGGCACCCAGAAGTGTTTCAGGTGCTCGTTGCCCCACTTCCGGCAGTACTTCTGGGTATAGCGGAAGAACTGTCCACACAGGCTCAAGAACAGCTGCAGCGCCTCATGGCGGCACCTCTAGATCCCAACAGAGCTGTAGACATCTCCATCTCCCATGAAACCCTGCGCGAGTCCGAGGCACCACTGCAACCAATGGGGGCTGCCATATAGCATCCCAGGGGAGGTAATGCTGTGACCAGGCTTGCTGCCCCAATTCTTCCAGCGAAGAGGTGTTCTGGCCATCTCTGACAGCGTCTTTTCTGATCTTGGTTTTATTTCAAAAAGTACCCTAAATTACCCCAAGTACACACAAATATGCATCTTGCCATTCATTCACTTTTGATGTTGCTTGTATTTAGTATTATAGGAAAGAAACTGAATGACTCTTGACTACCTGATCTACTTTTTAAAAATCGTTCACTCACAAAGCTTTCTTGCTTCCCATAATGTGTCCCATTCTTAAAGATTCACTCCTAAATTCCAACAGTTTATACACCTGCGAAGCTGCAGATAATGAGGTAAAAGTTCTGTCACTTACCTATTCACCTTCCTATTCAGGTATTTTAAAGCACAGTCATTATGGTCATCACAGTGCACAACACATGACAAACAAGTCAGTAACAGCACAAATTCACTGTTTTTCCTAGTGACGGCCGTCTTGTGTTTCCTCAAGGATGGATTTACTGTAAATATCATTCTAGACACAATCTACATGGGTTTTCCCCAAAGTAGTCACACATCCTAAACATTACTTTTACTCTTTAATTAATTTAGGTTTACAGTAGGGTTTAAGAAATCAGATCACTTCAAAATGGCCTAGTTAGAGTCAGTATAGGTTTGTAAAATGCAAGGATGCATATTTTAAATAGGAAAAAGTAAAGAGTGTAAAAGTCTGATTGAATAAAAGGCTTCTCAAAAAAACAAAAACTACAGTAAGTTGAACAATTCATAAAAATTCCACTTGTCTAACAAAATAAAGTTTAAACCACTCATGGAGACAATGGGATCACATTTCTGAGAAATCACGTTCTGATTCCAAGTAATCGGATTTCTAAAGCCTTCTATAATTTTATTAAATCCTATAAAAACAGAAACTGGCATGCTGCACAGATTTATAGCGATTTTTTTCTCTTACAACTGAATTCAATTTCTTTATTGACAGTGGTCTTTTACTAAATGCATACTGTTTAATGCCCCAGCACGGCATTGTTAGGCAGTAGCGCCACTTCCCTTCGGCTATATCTAAGCCAAAGGATCCATCAATGTAATTCAAAACCACTTGAAAAAAGGCAGGCAATTTTAATTTCCCTCTTTGATCATTCATTTGAGGAGTGGCTAAATAGAACCATTGGAAATTAATTTTTTCAAAAAGTATATTACCATTAGCCAAAGAATTTACAATTAAAAACACGGTGCTCCATGAACTGCAATATGATTTAAGGCAGCCTATCAAGTTACAATCTAATCATGAGCCCTTAACTGAAAAACTACAAGAAGGCTTATCCTGCTCAGAAACTGAACAAAGTGCCGCAAGATAAATTAATTATTAAAGTCTTCTAGCCCTCACCAGCTAATATGGGCGGTTGTGCAGCGGACGGCATTACCACCTCTAAGTGCTTTATCCTGGTTTTGAACTCCTCCTGGGATTAAGACAATATACCAATATACCACCTTTAGACATAAAGGACCATACTCTGCAACATGATACTGTATATCTTCAGTAAATACAGAAACTATACTATATGTTCATAATTACTGGTGAATGAATACACAATCAGCTGATGAATAATTCAACCTGTCACAGCAAAAAAAAAACAGTCAATTGCAATATATATTGTTGTGAACTATGACAGATATCAAATGCAAATACATGACAGCAATACTCACCCATTATTGCCAAAATACACTCAAATCAACACGATCTATGACTTGACAGGACATTGTGGATACAGTGGATTACACACCAAATCAATACTATAATCATATAATTCTCTGCTACCTCTATATTAAGTGTGTCTGCAGAAAAGAAATCTTTCTGGAACAGAATACAATGGCTTTTAGAGGTCATCTTTCATAGGGAATGTTTAATAGTGAGGTTTCTGAGACTTAAGAACTGCCCAAAGGGAGTGAACAACACATTCAATTAATGTTTATTTTATACAGCACCATTAACTGCATGTACAATAACAATTCACTTAATGGATAAACAAGGATGTCCAAATTATTCAACAAAAGAGAAGTCAGACCATCCATTTTCTAACTCACTTACGCAGTTATTGGTTACAGGGAGCAAACGCAAGGTGCGTACCTACCCATCTCAGAAAACATGCACATACTAACCTTCAATCATAACTGGCCAATTCAGTGTCTCCTATTAAACTAACACACACACACACATGCATACATATTTGGGATGTGGGAGGAAAACCCACAAATATAGTATATAGATAATGCTCAGGGCTCTAATGAAATCTAGTTTATTTTAGGATAATGGAAGAGCATCTCTTTCCTTTTCGCGTGACTCAAGCATTTACAAAGGGAGTAATTTCATAGATCATGTTGGTAATAACACGATACTCCTTTAAATTATTTATAGCTGTAGTATATCATCATTTAACTTTCCACTTCATTTAACAATTGAGTCTTGCTGGTCTCTTTCATACCCACCATTCATTTCCATTGGAAACCTGAACAGAATGCTAATCTGTGTTTATTAGTCAGTGACGATCCACTTATATTCTTCCGCTGATTTTTCCATATTTTAACAAAGGCTAACTGACACATAAAAAAGAAGCACACCTACTGCTGAAATGTAACGTTCACACATCCTAAATGTAACGGCTAAAATCAAAACCAAATATTCTAATTTTATTACGCTCGTGCAACCATCAAGATTTATGTGAAAAACAAATAGATACTATATATACACTAATTTAGAATATATATTTTTAGGAAAAAGTTGTTTTTGCTTCACAGTTTATTTGCCAATTTTGCATACAATGGGTTAACTTACCCTAAGACAAAAAAAGAAAAGATGAGCTAAAAATATTATGCATTCATATAAATAAAAACCAGCCACTGTTTTTGGAATACTGGGTATTATCTACAATAGGAGTGTTAAACACAATTCGTACAGGGATGTAATGCTTATAGGTTTTGCTTTAAATAAGATTTTTGGCAAATGGCAATTCTTAAATTAATTAATGACACCATTTCGGACACTGTATTCTTACTTTTTTTTTGGCAGATAAGAAAATTGTCAAAAAAGGTGGGTTTAACCCTAAACCTAATTTTACTCTAAATTAAAAAAATGCTTATTTCAGTGATATTTTTGAGTACACAAGAGGCAGCTCCACAATGTATTTTAGTTAATTTGCTTGCCAAGGACTCAGAGGCTATGTTCACACTGCAGCTAAAAGGGATTAATTTCTGATTTGCTGCTTATATTCGATATTTTGTGTTTGACTGTTCAAATTAAATTTTACAAGTGACATAAATCTGATATGATTGTGAACACACATCCATCCTGAGTGTGCCCTGCATGTGTAAATTTTACAAAAACAAATATAACTGACACATATGACCTAAAAGTCAGTCATGAACACCAAAACGTATGCTGGCTCCTGTACTACTTTACATGGTTAACAGTGCAGAATGTTTGCAAATTCTTCAGCTCGTGATCACAAGTAACAGAAATCACAGGTATTGCTTTACATGCCATTAACACTCACATATCTATATGCAGTATTCGTCAACAAAAGACAGGAGATAGGAACAGTGAGAACAAAATGTGGATGGTTTGGATGCAAAACTGTGGTTTGACAATCTGAGAATGTTGAGGGGGATGTTTGACTGCCTACCACAACGTTTGTCCAAAAGACTTTGTTAAAATGTGTTACCATCAGGCACTAATAGCTGGCAACAGTCACTCCAAATTCTTAAGTCTGTCATCTTGCCTTCTTTCCACTGTTATGCTGCATTGGTATTGCAGTGTAATCCATCTGACAAAGGTTGTATAAATAGTAAAGTAAAATAGTGTAAAATTTCCAGACAATTCCAATTCAAGGGTAGGGCTGCCATGATCATCTTTTTCTGTTCATTTTATACCACTATTATAGAGTGAGCCTAACAATAGTTTAATAATACACATACTCTTTATGCAGAAGAAGAGACATTTGCTGGCATTGAACATTAGAGCATATACATAATAACTGCATTTGTTTGCCTTTTATGTTTTTTAAACAAAAATGATATAGGGCAGATATGACATAAATAACATAACAAACATTTACCAATTACCAACGTATCATATAGAAAATAACATACTACAGACAAAACCAGCCGTATATCCCTGTAATCTATAACCATTGCCAATCATGCTCCTCGATCGCTAGATAGATTCTGGGCAGGCAACATCAAAATATTTACCTTATCTTGTTTAAGGCAACATCTTACTGGGGTCACAATCAATACTTGTGCGAGTTCCAAACCAATACTTGTGTTGGCCCATTTGATCAATGTATTGATATCCTCCTAGTCAGCAGGTGACAGTGTTTCGTCCATGTCACAGCAGAGAAACTGGGATTCAGCTTATGGAAGAACAGTTATGCCTGGCATTACAGGCTTTAAGAGGAAAATGAGAAGGTGGACTGTCAGACCGATTAACCAAAAATGGTAAAGGAAGGATGACGATGATATTCTCGTGAGTAACCTACATGATGAAGAGATGCACTTCAGATATTTTTGCATATCTATCTTGCACTTTGATGACCTGCTGCAGCATATTCAGACCCTCATTCATCATTCTGACACCCACATAACCAGTTTCTCCTCAAACCTCGCCACTTTCCAAAAACTTTCACCGCGTCTGACATCATTTTAGCCATGCAGCTCCCACAACCAGTGACATGTTAAATCAAAAAGTATTTAACAAAGCTATACCTACTATTCTGCATGTGGTGAGGGTTAAACTTAAACCGCTCAGTTTAGGGTCTCATGGCACCAGTGATCATTGTAACAGCACTGGGTATAAAGGAAGAAGCGGATGTGCTTTAGCAGCCAGGCTGGGAGATGCGATCGCAGGGCTGCCTAATGCTGCATCTGCACCCTAATCTGCTGCTCAGAGGGATGCTTTAAATAGCATTTTTATTTTATTTTTATATCTGTGCCTTCAGACAGCTCTCAGCCACCTATGGAGCATACCCCACTAAAGTCTCGGCCTAGGTTAGCTACAATAATTATAAAAAACAAGAAAATAATCACATTTTACAGTTCGGCTCTGTGTCCCCTTATGAGTGGAAAAAAATAATCAGAATTGAACTACAGTGTGAACATTCAGCCAAAGATCCACTATGGCCTGTCTTGCAGTTGATGTTGCTGGTATAGGATCTGCACCCTACAACACTGAATTGGATTAAGCTTATTAAGGCTCTAAGTACTTTATTCCTCCTTCCTGCCCTCAAAATCCAGCTATCTATTTTCTATCCTGCTAACTCAAATGCAGAGTCACAGTGTTTATTAATTCCAACTATTCTGCAGCAAAGCTCACTCTTGGGCTATATTTATTTCTAGTACCTCTCCTTGCTTATTACATTTTTATCTTCTTTTTGTATTACCAAATGCTACAGTAATAACTCAGAAATAATGTTAATTAATAAAGCAGCAGCTAACAAGTACACATGTATATGTTTGTATTCATCCAAGGCAAAAGGTACAAACTAAATATTTAAAAAGAAATTATAGGGAAAACTATACACTGATTCAGAAAGAGAAATTCAGCTTGATCATAGACCAGTAAAACAAAGAAACAATGAAAAATTTCCAGTCTGGAATAATGGAAGCAAGTACCAGCCACTTAAACTGCACAAAGAATAAAGAAATTGATTAAAAAACAGCTCGGCAGTGCTAATCTACAAATTCAGCCATAGGTTCTAGCTGTATATACCACATATTTACATGGTTTTCTAAGGGTACCCTGACCTCCTCTCTCAAAGACATGCACAAAAGGTTAATTGGCAAATCTAAATTGGGTCAGCATGGGAGTGTTCATGAGTGTGCCTGCAGAAAAGTTGAGACCATCTGGGAGTAATTCCTGTCTCTTTCCAGATACTCTCAGTCTAGGCAATGACCCTTTACTGATGTAAGTAAAAAATGATTAATTAAATTTAGGGAATCATTTTGACGCTATCAGATCACTTAGTATCTATGTGAGGAGTGTACTGCACTGTATTGCTGTAACATGACTATGTTAAGCAGTGGCACAGTAGCTACTGCGGCTGCAACCCTGCCTTTAAATCAAAAGCCAGTCACTTTCTATCCCATCATCAATGGGCATCACGTAAGAAAGTAATTACACCCATTAAATAAATTTAAATAAAGGCATTATGAAAATGAAGAGACTAAAAATAGCCAGGCTTAATAAAACCAGTCCTACTCAATATAAATCTTGCATATTTGGATCCATACCATCAAGTTTCTACAATCAAAAGAAAATTAATGAAGAGATTCAAAAACTATTTTTAATATCTATCCATCTGGAAAGGGCTATATAGTTAACTTCTAAGTCTCTGGGATACCATCAAACCATGACAAGAGCCATAATCTTCACATTTAAAAAATGATACAGCAGCAAATCTTCAAAAGATTGACCTTAGGAAAAAAAAATCATCAAGTATATCACAAAGGATCCTAAAAACATTAAAAAAACTACACACTTTTCTGACAAAGGATGATGTTAAAGACTGCACAAAGAAAAAGGCACTGCACAAAAGTGAGATTAATTTTTGTCAGAGAGTAGCAAGGAAAGAAAACACTCATAACAAAGAAGAACTTAAATGGTTGTCTCTCTTTAGCCAGGAAGCACTTGGAAGACCCCAGTACTGTACTTCTAGGAGAATGTTCTAAACTGAAGACATAAAGGTGGAACTTTATTGGATGAAATGGATCCAGTTATATTTGGCATAAAGCAAACAAAGCATCCCATAGTGAGAACTACATACAAAATGTATGGCTGTACTGTGATGATGTTTGGTGTCTTGCTACCAGAGGGCTATAACAGAAGAAATGATGAATTCTATTCTGTATCAGAAAACTCTTAAGAAGAATGTCGGATTGTCCATATGTGAGTTGAAACTGGAGTATAGGTGGGTCATGCAAAACAATGATGCAAAACACAAAGGCCAAGTCCACTTTAGAATAGCTAAAAGGAAGCAGAATTAAGGTTTTCTACTGGTCTATTCAAAGTGCAGGCCTAAACGCAATAGAGATGATGTGGCAGGATCTGAAATAAGGGTACATAAATAAATATGTGGTAGAAAGATTTTGGTGAAAATTAAAAAAAAAATAAACAAAAGAAATAGATGGTTTAATCATTTTCAAACCAGATTTGTCCAATTCACGATTATGGTGATGCCAGACCCTATTCTGAAAAGGGCAGGAGCGAGGGAGGAACCAAATCCGGAAAAGGGCAAAAATATGAATGGTACAATATATTAATGAAAAAAGGATTAATACAATACAGAGTGAGTCAAAATTATGTTAACATTTAAATGGCGGAAACAATTTATTCACAAATGCAAATAAATATGTACAAGATGATTTACAGGACTGTCTCAACCTGTTCGCCATCATGTTCAAGACAAAAAACCAACGAGCAACAGTACCATTTAAAGCCCAGACACACATATCTCAGGGAATAGATGATACCACAGTCTGTATTCTGTCCTTCAGGTCAATGATATCACAAACTTTCCTGCTATACACGTGATCCTTCACCATACCACATAACAAGAAATCACAGGGTGTCAAATCAGGGCAGTGTGGAGGTGATGGCAATGGTCCACTATGACCTATCCATCAGCCTGGAAAGGTGTGGTCGAGATAAAAATAATCCGTTAGTGTTAACATAATTTTGACTCGCCCTGTATAATTGAAGTGAATGGTTCCACTACTAGTATTCAAATAAATCACTAGGTTAGTTGGGTTCCAATGAAGAACAACAATGCATTTTCTTACAGCATCTTTTTTTTCACTTTCACAGAATTCTAATTTTACTACGTCCTCCCAGCATCTTTATAATTAAATAATGCCATAGGCTCTGCTAGACTTAACCCATAATCATGATGGTGATAAAATATTTAATATTCTGTACATTTAAAGGTTCAATACAATATATTAAAAACTTACAACTATGTCATCTATTTTAACTTATTCAGAGAGGTGATAATAAACCCGAGATAGCCCAAAGCTAGAAAAGCCAGTTAATGGAATTAGTCAGACATATAGTATATTGTACAGCCCGTACAGAAAAAGGAATGGCTGATGTGCTGTATAACAAAGTGGTCCTTCATGAGTGTGGCCTGCTGACTATGTAGAATCTGCAAGTTCTCCCCATGTTACTGTGTAGATTTGACCAGGGGGCCCCATGCACTGAACATAGCTGCACAATAAATAGATGTGTCAATGGAATGTTAAAATATTTCCAGTTTGTAATAAAACTAAACATATGATCAGAACATAAGAATGATATCATATACAATATATAAACCACCAAATGATTTAAAAATATCCATGCAGGTTTGTCTGGCAGATGTTGTTTTATTTAAGAGGTCTATTTTTTAGTTTTATGAAATCCAAGTGAAGGTTACATAAATTAAACACTAACATATTTATAAAAACACTAAACAGACTGTCAAAAACAATCATTTGAGTTTACTGAGCACTTAATATTGTGAATACTGTCTCAAACTGTTTTATAGTATACCATTTAGAGAACATTTGTAAATTTGGAGAATACAGGAGTTAAATAAGTGACTCTGGGTCAAACTGAAAGGTACAAGTAGAATTTGAATATACAACTTGCATACTTTGATCTCCTTTCGGAATCAGTCACTGGTTTGCCTCTGATTGACATAAAATATATCACATTATCTCTCAGCTTCAATATAAGAGGACAGTTTGTTTCAGTGTATCAGAAGATCCTGATGTTTTTCTCATTTGCGAATTAAAGCCAATATACACTAAGCCTCTAAATGCTTTTACAATAGTTTTTTAGTCTAAAAAAAAATGTAGGAAATGATTCCCCTCGGCCAACTTGAACACCCCAAAACCATCATTAGTCATACATTTATAGTACAGAATTTAATCAGATAATATCATTTAGATTTTTCCCACCATAAGCCAACCACAAGGTTATACAGAACAGGTCTGTCAGGTGGAAGCATCTGAAATTATAAAAAGAGATAAAATGCAAACGGGGTATAAGAAAGTAGGAAAAAAGGAACATTCCTACTGGGTGAATCATCAGGGTATTCATTTAAATAAGCACTGCAACTCTGGATGGAGGCCAGCTTGAATTTCATTACTGAAGCTACCCTTTGCCAGACTTGGTATAATGTATAGCAACTGTAAAAGCATTTTTTAAGTCACAATAGACGTCGCTAAATTTACACAATACAAGGATGAAACAATGCAAGCATAATAATAATAACTAGCCAACCCGCGGCATACCATACGCCGCATAATCAGGTCGGTTTTTTAATGATTTTAAAGCACAGGGAGAAAATTACAAAATAACAACATTTGAAAAATCGGTAATGTAATAAATCAGCAAGAAAAGCAACATTGTAACAATGCACAGAACGAAACAACACACAATCGTCCGTGACTGAAAACTGGTGGACCGCCATCGCTCATGTGCCCACCTCCAACTCGTCACTTGAGTCGTTGTCGTCTTTGCACAGTCCAGATGCACCTGTGACTCACATAGACTTTCCGTGTTCCTGCAGGAGCATCTAAGAAGACGCATGTTTGTTGTGGATGCGAATTGCTTTATGTAGTGTGTAAAACAGTTTGCTATGGTGCCCGCGGTCATGCGTCATAACCGAAAACTCCGTTTTTAAAGACTGCTTACTTCTTGGAGTTGGTGGGCGTGACTCCTTCCTGCTTGCGCCTTAGGTGTCTTACTTGTCGGCGGCTTAGTGAATCCACGCCCCTTCCGGCGTGTTTTCCATGGGTGTCTTGCCTTAGTGAATTATACAGTGGTGTGAAAAACTATTTGCCCCCTTCCTGATTTCTTATTCTTTTGCATGTTTGTCACACAAAATGTTTCTGATCATCAAACACATTTAACCATTAGTCAAATATAACACAAGTACACACAAAATGCAGTTTTTAAATGATGGTTTTTATTATTTAGGGAGAAAAAAAATCAGTCCACAAGGTATTTTCCCAAAAGTCTTGGCAATCATTGAGATGTTTCTTAGCAAAATTGAGACGAGCCCTAATGTTCTTTTTGCTTAACAGTGGTTTGCGTCTTGGAAATCTGCCATGCAGGCCGTTTTTGCCCAGTCTCTTTCTTATGGTGGAGTCATGAACACTGACCTTAATTGAGGCAAGTGAGGCCTGCAGTTCTAAAGCTTTGGGACTCCAGCGAACCACAGTGAGAGCCATTATCCACAAATGGCAAAAACATGGAACAGTGGTGAACCTTCCCAGGAGTGGCTGGCCGACCAAAATTACCCCAAGAGCGCAGAGACGACTCATCCGAGAGGTCACAAAAGACCCCAGGACAACGTCTAAAGAACTGCAGGCCTCACTTGCCTCAGTTAAGGTCGGTGTTCACGACTCCACCATAAGAAAGAGACTGGGCAAAAACGGCCTGCATGGCAGATTTCCAAGACGCAAACCACTGTTAAGCAAAAAGAACATTAGGGCTCGTCTCAATTTTGCTAAGAAACATCTCAATGATTGCCAAGACTTTTGGGAAAATACCTTGTGGACTGATTTTTTTTCTCCCTAAATAATAAAAACCATCATTTAAAACTGCATTTTGTGTTTACTTGTGTTATATTTGACTAATGGTTAAATGTGTTTGATGATCAGAAACATTTTGTGTGACAAACATGCAAAAGAATAAGAAATCAGGAAGGGGGCAAATAGTTTTTCACACCACTGTTTATATAGACTAGCAAAATACCCCGCTTCGCAGCGGAGAAGTAGTGTGTTAAAGAAGTTATGAAAAGAAAAGGAAACATTTTAATAATAACGTAACATGATTGACATTGTCATGAGTGTTGCTGTCATATATATGCCTGCCTGAATAAGTCACCCTTGCTTCGCTCTTACTTTTTTACCGTTTATTTAATCATGGCTAGTGGCAGAAAAATTATAAAATGGAAGGAGGATTACACCGAGTATGGCTTTACCAAAACAATTATTGATGGCGAATCGATTATTCATAAAGCTTCAATTGGTGATCTGTTTTTCTGTGTTAACCTCATATTTTTTCATATTTCTTCTCAAACCAAGGGGGTGCGAGGGTAAAATGAATCGAGAAGCACTGATCAATGTAATCAGTGTACCAAGAAATCATGCATTGACAAAAGTTCCCCTTTGCTTGTAATGCAAAGTGTGATTAAATGCATTATTTTTTAACGCGTTATGGAGCACATGCATCGAAGCTTCTCAGCTGTGCTTGTGCTAAGAAAAGGAAACATTTTAAAAATAACGTAACACGATTGTCAATGTAACCTTTTGTAAGTAGTGCCTGGAGGATTCAGTGTGGAGAAACTCTAGAGACAGCGTGTGTATTAACTTGTGGATTTTTCTGTGAGTATTTGGTGGCAGTGTGACGAAGTTGCTTCAGAAGACGGCGTTAGCCGCGGAGCTCAGCTCAGAGCGAAATTAGGTGAATGGGAAGGGAGATGATGACGTGACTCCCCCACCAGCCTTAACTGTCAATCCCCCCACAAACACAGTCTCTCGGAATTTGCATAAGCACAGCCTTTGACCAGCAATTTGAACTTAGTTACAAAGTGATCAAAACTGTCGTTTATACCCTGCGTCCTCTCATTAAACTTGTATCCCGCTTTAGCCGTGGGCATGACAAATGCCAGCGGCAGCCTGTCTATGAACTTAAGTTAAACTTAAGGTTTACACCGTGCTTTGTTTCCGAAGTAGCTGCAGGTATGAATATGCTTGTACAATATGTGTCACTCGCTCGCTTCTTATTGTTTCGCTGCCTTCTCAATTGTATAGTGCATGTTTTCTTCAGCGCTTTTTGGAGCTCTTCCTGGTTTTCTACGTAAAGCGTTGACAGTCAGTTCACGTGATTACGTGGGAGGCGTGATGATGTCACACGAAGCTCCGCCCCACAGCCAACTCCATTACATTATATGGAGAAAAATAGATTCCATTTATGACCATTACGTGTAGAATTTAGAAATGAAACCTGCCCACCTTTGTAAGTAAGCTGTAAGGAATGAGCCTGCCAAATTTCAGCCTTCCACCCACACGGGAAGTTGGAGAATTAGTGATGAGTCAGTGAGTGAGTGAGTGAGTGAGTGAGTGAGTGAGTGAGTGAGTGAGTCAGTGAGGGCTTTGCCTTTTATTAGTATAGATAATAATTCTTTACATTTATATAGCAGTTTTCTCACTTCTCAAACCACTTTACATAGTGAGTGAGAAGTCATTTCAACCTCCATCAACATATAGCGTCCACCTGGATGATGCGACAGCCACCATTGTTGCGCTGGTACCTTCACCACAAGTGGTGAGAGAGAAAGCCAATAACAGACAGGGGATGATTAGGGGGTCAGAATGACTAGGCCATGGAAGGCAATTTAACCTGGACATCGTGATACATCCTGCTCTTTACGAAGGATGCCCGGGGATCTTTTATGACCACAGAGAGTCAAGCCCTCGGTTTTACGTCTCATCTAAAGGACGGTGCCATTTTTACAGCCCAATGTTCCCATTACTGCACTGGGGCATTGGGATCCACATCCCCCTGCTGGCCTCACCAACATCTCTTCCAGCAGCAAACCAACCTTTTCCTAGATGGTCTCCCATCCAATTACTGGTTGGCATGTTCGAGCAGTGACACCAACAAGCTGTTTTTCTGCAATAAGGAAAACAAAGAAAGATATTGGCCATTTCAAGTCCCACATGTACCTGAGGTGAACAAAAGAAAATAATCTGGAAATTCATGCTCAACTATATCCAACCATTCTTCCAGTTGCTGATGCTGTTTATTTCATTATGGGGCACGAGTAGCCGATGCCTCTCATAAAGTGTCAGAGAAAACCTACACTGGAAAGAGAAGAACAGGTAAAGGTTACACTGAAAGTGATTACACCAATTGTCTGCTGCATCTGCTTATATGTCGACAAGTGCTAATGTGTGATGATGGCTGACCTAGTCACCCACAGCAGGATAAGTGCAAAATGTGGACAATAGGATTCTGAAATTAATTCAAGACAAAGTAATGAAAGATGAGTGGGGCTCTGAATTTTCTTGCTTTTCATGAAATTTTTAGAAATGAGTTAGCCTTGTTTTCCCATCCACAACCGTGGATGCATAATAGTCTGTTTCCTCAAAAACATAGGATGAACAAACTATAGTTATCTAATAATTAGAAAACACAGGTCCTCTTTGCTCCGTATATGTAGCCTTGTTTTATGTGTAACAATGTATTTGTCTATGAAATTAAGCAAGAACACCATAGGATGGAAAAGCATGAGAGAAGCAATGCACATGGAGCACATGTGCAAGGATCAAATAATAGCACTGCAATGTTTTGTTTGTATTACTAAAGAGAGTTCAGTTAGGGTCATATGTGACACAGATCTTATTTTTAAGTGTAAACATCAAATGACCACATAGTACCTCAACTTTACAGATCATAAATGGCACCACTTTCATTTGGGGTGATAAATCCAATACAGACACATACATCTGGGCCAAATCCTGACTGATGGCTGCCTATTCCTGCATAATCAATGCTTGGAATTTGTGGGTTTTTGTTTGTCCACCTGCCTCTTGAGGACTGACCACAAGTTCTCAATGGGATTAAGATCTGGGGAGTTTCCTGGCCATGGACTGAAAATGTCAACGTTTTGTTTCTTAGGCACTTAGTTATCACTTCTGCCTTATGGCACAGTGCTCAGTCATGCTGGAAAAGGCATTGTTCATCACCAAACTGTCTTTGGATGGTTGGGAAAATTTTCTCTCGGAGAATGTTTTATATATGTTTTGAACATTAAGATGATGTCACCTGCAACATCTTACCTGTACCACTATTCATACTGCAACCTGTGTATTCAACTCTAGGGACCCCTAATAGCAGACTGCTTGCAGAATTTGACTGTCCTATTTCCACACTTTTTCTTCAACCCAGTTTTACCACCAATAAATGACTTCTCTAAACCATCCTCTTGAGTGCTTACAAAACTGCAGCTCGATAAAAAAATGGACAATCAGGTATCTTGCCTACACTATTAATAATTAGAAAAAGGCAATGACTTTTAGGCTTTCATTTGAAAATTATAGTTACTTACATCAAAACCATTAACAGCAAATATATTTGGTATATGAAGTCATGACAAGTGCTTACAATTTTCTGGTTTCCTCCAGCATTCAAAAACCACACTTATTGAGTTAAATGGAAACCCGAAATAATCCTGCCACCAGTGAGAGTGAATGTGTGCTTGAATCTGTAAAGGACTGATTTCCTGTTCAGGTATTAAGATATGGATCTTGCCTTTAACCGGACTGTTACCAGCAAGAAATGGCAGGGGTCCCACCCCTGTCTGTCTCATATGCTCACACAAAGAGGCTAGCTGTGAACTTGGGGTCATAAAGTCAGTTTAGCAGCAAGTTGTCCAGTTTCACTAAAGGAGAAATCCACTGGTACAGTGGCAGAGATGAATGTTCTATAATCTGAAGGGTACAAGTTCGAGTCCCACCATGGCTGTTATAGGGAGGATAAGAAGCTGAGCTGGAAAATGTCATCCTAAGCAGAGACAACAACCATAGTGACCATGAAAACAGTAAATTCAGAACAACAAGAGATGGAGAGATTGATGGATGGAATAACTAACTATACTTTGACAAAGAAATAAAAATGTACAGTAGCTACAAATAGGCTGGATATCCAGTTTTGACAAAACCAAGTTTGTAAATTGTCTGATTGAGCTCAAAGCAATCTTGACATAAAACATTACACTAGGAAGCTTCTACTAACCACAATACACAATAGAGTCAAAGATAGCAGATATCTTTTACCACACACATACTGTCACTGTCAAGAAGACTTAGAGACAAGAAAGATACCAGGAATAAATGAGAAAACTGTCAAACAACCAGGAGGACACTGTGTAAAAGTGGATGAAGAAGGCTATTAAATAAAAATTGTAACTTGCAAATCATATAGTTTAACTGATGAAGACATTTACATAAAATCTTTACAACTAAAATAGCAGTGTCAAGATCATCAAGAGCAATTATAAGCCTATGTGTTATGTGTCTAAACAATCAAAAAGATCCTTCACCTTACTCAAATAGTGTACTTTTACCCATATTCCAACAGTTACTTGTATCATAACATGCTTAATCCAATTCAGGGATGGGAAAACTGTGGCCTATCTTGGCTGTCCTGGGAATATGGCAGGAAGTAGATCTGAACAAATCTCCAGTTCATCCCCAGGATCTAGTTATGCAAACTCCCACACTCGCTCACATAAGAAGAAATTTGAAATCGCTGATATCTCTAACTTGTACATCTTTGGAGATGTAAGAGGAAAACTGGGGCACATGAAGAAAAACCTGTGGTGACAAAGGAGATTGTGCAAACTCCATACAAACAATGACAAAACACAGAATTCCTAAGGCTGCTCCACCCATATATTCCAAAAGAATATCACTGTGGCATCCATCCATCCATTTCCTAAACCATTCACCCAGTTCATGTAACAGGAAAGATGGTGCCTTTCCTGGTACATTGAGCACAAGTTAGAAAGAAACCCTAGGTTTAAATCAAACTCACACACGTTGTAGGTATGGAGTTTGCACTTTCACCCCAGGTCTGCATGGGTTTTCCACAAGGTAGTCTGTTTTCCTTTCCACATCTTCGATGTATAGGTTAAGTTTACTGATGACTCTAAACTGATCCCCGTAAGAGAATACCGTATATACTCACATATCAGTCAGGTCTTGAAACCCGAAAAATCAATCATAAAATCAGACCCCCGACTTATACGCCTATTCAAAAATGCGACACTTAATTTTTATTTTTTTACATCTTCTTGCCTCCTCAAACTTCGCAAAAGTTTTTCAGATGCATCAAATTTTGTTGCAACAGCGCAGTTACCAATTTCTTTCACTACTTCAACAATGTTTAATTTAAAACCAGCTTCATATTTTCTTTTAATCAAATGCTCCATCGTATACAAGGGATGCTCTTACGATAAAGGTGTATGAGGGCGTGAGATACAAAAAACAGAAATCAGTGCAAACGTTGCTTCAGAATAGTTCGGGTATTACCATGTGGTCACGTAGGCACAATACATTGATAAAAAAAAGGCAGTGTGCTTCGAGGTTACTCTCTCAGGTGGCCGTTAGCATTTCGTAATCGGAATTTTCTGCATACGACTTATATGACCGACATTATAAAATACCAGAAATTATATGGTAAAATCAAGTCCCGACTTATCCATGGCAAGAACTTATCCAACAGTGTATACGGCAAGTGTGGGTATATGTGAGTGATGGGCAGGTCCTTGGATGTTCCATTGCTTTGTCTGCAGTGCTGCTGCTTTGATGGGTTCACTTATATCCAGAAACTCTGTGATATATGGGTTCAGAAAATGGGCAGACTTCATAAACAAAAGAATTTCATATTTTCTGTCTAGATTCTTCTGAGGGGATACATAAAAAATAACCGGAATCTGTACCTGCCATGCAATCTAGATTTAGCTGCAAATTTTGCCACCAGTTGTGGCATACTTACAGTATTTCTGTGGCAGTCTATCAAGTGGCGTTCCTCTGTGTTGTTCGTACAGCATTCCATCTCGGTTTTTCTTGGTGCTTATTAAATGTGTTCTGCGATTTTTGTGATGGCCGATCAAAAAGAACAGCAAGTCTGGGTTAAATTTTGTTTTCCTTTGCTGAAACTTTAGTGATGTTTGGAACTGCTTTTAAGGAGGAAACATTAAGTAAAACACAGGTCTACGAGTGGTTTACGTGTTTCAAACGAGGGGAAATGACACATGAAGACAAACCAAGATCTGGCGGACCTTCCACAATTAGGGATGACAAAACTCTTGAAAAAATTTGCACGCTGCAGGCCTTGGATGATGTTCATCTTCAGCAATTCCAAAAATATTTCCACCAGTGGGAAAACTGCTGGGACAAGTGTATTCATTCCCATGGAGAGTCCTTTGAAGGAGACCAAAGTTTCAGTAAGTAAAAATTATTAAAAACATTTTTTTTTCACCCTCGTATATTCACAAAGAGAGCATTCAATTGTTATTGAAGTATTTGTTGACATGTTGTGGACAAATATTTATTTTTTCTGAGGACAAAAACAAAAACCTGTGTGTTATACCAGCAAACTAAAATTAAGCACATAAAATGCAACTTAATTACAGTACAACTGCTACAAAAGCAACTTCCAATTTCAAAAATGTGAATGCTCAATAAGAATTATATATTCCAATCAATTCTGAATTAGATTTATAAAAACCAAATGCTTTAAAAAATTAGTATTTTTGTCTATCTATCCATCCAACCTCTTCCGCTTATCCGAGATTGGGTCGTGGGGGCAGCAGCTTGAGCAGAGATGCCCAGACTTCCCTCTCCTCAGCCACTTCTTCTAGCTCTTCCAAAGGAATCCCGAGACGTTCCCAGGCCAGCCGGGAGACATAGTCCCTCCAGTGTGTCCTGGGTCTTCCCTGGGGCCTCCTCCCGGTTGGACGTGCCCAGAACACCTCACCAGGGAGGCATCCATGAGGCATCCTGATCAGACTCCCAAGCCACCTCATCTGACTCCTCTTGATGCAGAGCAGCAGTGGCTCTACTCTGAGCCCCTCCCAGATGACTGAGCTTCTCACCCTATCTTTAAGGGAAAGCCCAGTCACCCTGCAGATGAAACTCATTTCAGCCACTTGCATTCACAATCTCGTTCTTTCAGTCACTACCCACAGCTCATGACCATTGGTGGGGGTAGGAACATACATCAACTGGTAAATTGAGAGCTTTGCCTTACGGCTCAGCTCCTTTTTCACCACGACAGACCGATGTAGAGTCTGCATCACTGCGGACGGCGCACCAATCCACCTGTCAATCTCACGATCCATTCTTTCCTCACTTGTGAACAAGACCCTGAGATACTTGAACTCCTCCACTTGGGGCAGGATCTCGCCACCAACCCTAAGAGGGCACTCAACCCTTTTTCGGCTGAAGACCATGGTCTCGGATTTGGAGGTGCTGATTCCCATCCCAGCCACTTCACACTCAACTGCGAACCGATCCAGAGATCATGGCCTGATGAAGCAGAAAGGACAACAACATCATCTGCAAAAAGCAGTGACCCAATTCTGAGTCCACCAAACCGGACCCCCTCAACGCCCTGACTGCACCTAGAAATTCTGTCCATAAAAGTTATGAACAGAATCAGTGACAAAAGGCAGCCCTGGCGGAGTCCAACTCTCACTGGAAACGGATTTGACTTACTGCCGGAAATGCGGACCAAGCTCTGAAACCGGTTGTACAAGGACCATACAGCCCTTATAAGGGGGTCCGGTACCCCATACTTCCGTAGCACCCCCAACAGGATTCCCTGAGGGACACGGTCCAATGCAGTTTCCAAGTCAACAAAACACATGTAGAATAGGTTGGGCAAACTCCCATGCAACCTTCAGGACCCTGTTAAGGATGTAGAGCTGGTCCACTGTTCCACAACCAGGAAGAAAACCACACTGTTCCTCCTGAATCTGAGGTTCGACTATCCGACGGACCCTCTTCTCCAGGACCCCCGAATAGACTTTTCCAGGGAGGCTGAGGAGTGTGATCACTCTGTAGTTGGGACCACCACCCCGGTCTGCCAATCCAGAGGCACTGTCCCCGATGTCCATGCGATGTTGCAGAGGTGTGTCAACCAAGACAGTCCTACAACATCCAGAGCCTTGAGGAACTCCGGGCGTATCTCATCCACCCCTGGGGCCCTGCTACCAAGGAGTTTTTTGACCCACCTCGGTGACCTCAGTCCCAGAGATGGGGAGCCCACCTCCGAGTCCCCAGGCTCTGCTTCCTCATTGGAAGGCATGTTAGTGGGATTGAGGAGGTCTTCGAAGTACTCTCCCCACCGACACACACCGACACTGCACTGCTTCCCACTCCTGAGACGCCGGATGGTGGACCAGAATCTCCTCAAAGCCATCTTCATGGCCTCCCCAAACTCCTCCCACACCGTACCTATTAGCTGCCTCCAGAGTACCACAGGACAAATGGGTCCTGTAGAACTCCTTCTTCAGCTTGACGGCATCCCTCACCGTGTCCACCAACGGGTTTGGGGATTGCTGCCACAACAGGCATTGACCATCTTACAGCCACAGCTCCAGTCAGCCGCCTCAACAATAGAGGCACGGAACATGGCCCATTAGGACTCAATGTCCCTCACCTCCCTCGGGACGTGGTCGAAGTTCTGCCAGAGGTGGGAGTTGAAGCTACTTCTGACAGGACTCTGCCAGACATTCCCAGCAGACCCTCATAATACGTTTGGGCCTACCAGGCTTGACCTGCATTCTCCCCCACCATCATAGTCAACTCACCACCAGGTGGTGATCAGTTGACAGCTCCGCCCCTCTCTTACCCGAGTGTCCAAGACATGTGGCCACAAGTCAGATGACATGACCACAAAGTCGATCATCGAACTGAGGCCTAGGGTGTCCTGGTGCCAAGTGCACATATGAACACCCCTATGCTTCAACATGGTGTTCGTTATAGACAATCCGTGACCAGCACAGAAGTCCAATAACAAAACACCACTTGGGTTCAGATCGGGGGGGCCATTCCTCCCAATCACACCCTCTCAGGTCTCACTGTCATTGCCCAATTGAGCATTGAAGTCTCCCAGCAGAACGAGGGTGTCCCCAGAAGGTATGCTCTCTAGCACCCCCTCCAGGGACTCCAAAAAGGGTAGGTACTCCAGACTGCTGTTTGGCACATATGTACAAACAACAGTTAGGACCTGTCCCCCCACCCGAAGGCCGAGGGAGGCTATTCTCTCGTCCACCGGGGTAAACCCCAATGAACAGGCTCCAAGTCGGGGATCAATAAGTATGCCCACACCCGCTCGGCGCCTCACCTGGGGCAATTCCACAGTGGTAGAGAGTCCAGCGCCTCTCAAGGAGATTGGTTCCAGAGTCCAAGCTGTGCGTCAAGGTGAGCCCGAATATATCTAGCCAGAACCTCTCGACCTCATGCACTACTAGCTCAGGCTCCTTCCCCTTCAGAGAGGTGACATTCCACATTCCAAGAGCCAGCTTCTGTAGTCGAGGATCGGACTGCCAAGGTCCCCGCCTTCGGCCACCACCCAACTAACACTGCACCCGACCACCTTGGCCCCTCCCATAGGTGGTGAGCCCATGGGAAGGGGGACCCACGTTGCCTCTTCGGACTGTGCCCAGCTGAGTCCCATGGGTTCAGGCCCGGCCACCAGGCACTCTCCATCGAGCCCCACCTCCAGGCCTGGCTCCAGAGGGGGACCCTGGTGAACCACGCCCAGGCGAGGGAAAACGCCGTCCAAAATTTTTATTCCTCATAGGAGGTATGATGGACCGCTACCTGTCCCATCCTTCACCTCAGACCAGCTTGCCTTGGGTGACCCTACCAGGGGCATAAACCCCAGACAACAGAGCTCCTAGGATCATTTGGACACACAAACCCCTCCACCACAATACGGTGGCAGTTCAAGGAGGGGGGAGTATTTTTGTGTACTGTACTTTTAAAATGTGTATTGAACATGTGGGCAATTTCTAAATGCTTTGAGCAAGGGAAAGGTGCCATATAAATGAAATGTATTGTTATTATTAACTTATGGTTTAACACCATCCAGACAGGAAGAAGCTTTGAGCCAATCTAGAACCATTCTATTTCAGGGCTCATTGACTTTTATAACCATCAATGTCCATTAAAAACTAGACAAAGCTTTGAAATCACACAGAATACTAAAAAGCTATGACTTAAATTTTCAACTCAGTAAAAAATGTAGAGAAAAAAAAAACAGAGCTTAACTTTAAAGCTGCCTGTGACATCTGAAGTGACCCTAGTGGGAAATCCTCTAAGATAAAAGAAGCTTAACAAACAAATCCCTATTAAATGTCTCCACGGGACAGTTGCTGCACTTTCCAGGTGCTCACTTCATTACAGAATGGTAAGACAGGATAAAGTATAAGAAGGCGGCATGCCACTCACATGACACACAGATCCCTTTATGAGAGACTATCATTAACATTGATTTTTTGGGTGATTAAACTGTGAATGTCCCATAAATTATACAAAACTTATTTTATCATAGAGAAAAAAAAATCTTGGAATATACTTTATACTATGGTTCCATCCATCCATACAATTTTTTAAAATGCACATTATATTTAGGGTCTCCTGTGAATAAAGAAATAAATAATAATAAAACTGAAATACAATAACAAATTAAAACAAACGCTTGATCATGAAATCCTGAGCTGGATTGTGTGGGCCTCAAAATGAATGGATGGCTTATATTTTGCGTGAGCCCTGCAATGGGCAAGAAGGATCCTGGACAACAATCTCAACAGGGGCTAATTCTCTAAACCATTTGAAAGCTTCATTAATGTCTTGTGGTTACCCATGTCACAGTATAAATTCATAGCAAGGCCAGTGCAACCCCAAATGACAACTCAAACAATACATTTGTTTACTCAATTCACTTAATCTAGTTTAAGAGATATGGAGAGCCAAGTTGCAGCAAATTCGTCAGGAGACAAGCCTACACAATGTCAATTCTGAGTCACTAATGAATTGATTAACATGAATGTCTATGGGATTTTGGACACAACCCAAAGCACAGAGTGAAAAAACTGTGCTACCACGTTGGCTCTAACACAATTAATGTAAAAAATAGTATGTTTATTAGTATAGGAGGTAACCTGTTATGCTATTTTACAAGCATTCACCCATATATACAAAAACTTGTTTTCCCATTTTGACACTGCAATCATGCCACTTGCCAAGCAAGAAAAGGAACCACCTCTACACAGAGCAGCTGACTCCATGAATGAAAGGGAATACAAGCTTGTTTTCTATTTTATTTGGATCAACGAGACTAAAAATAGGCAAGCTGTCTGACTGACGGAGTGTTATTTGAGTTCACGAGTTATGATGATGTAAAATGAGGCAGCATGCAGGATCAAGCTGCATGATCTGTTCTGAAAGGTGATATTTGGATTAGAGTGGCTAGCTGAAAATCCTCAGCCCCAGAACATTTCTCAGGCCTTGTGCTTTTTTGTTATCAAAGTCCCATATTAAAGGGCCCAGCTATTAAAATGCATCTTCCTGCTTTCATAAAAGCAGTATTAAGGAGGTCACGAGTAAGGTGACACATCGCAATTCACAGACAAAGGAGCACTACAGGGTCTTAAATGGGTACAGACTAAAGAGTTGTTGTCGAAAACTATAAATAAGAAGAGATGAAGGGATGTTCAGTCCAAATCCTTTGTAAGGCTCTTTACTGCCAGCAAACTTCGTTTTTCAATCAAATTAAGCTGCAATGTGGATCAGCTGCCAGCTCCATACTTAAATGAAACTTGGAACCAAAGCAGTTTTGAGAAGGAATTCATGATTATTTATTGCACTGCAGAATAAGTCCCCTAAATATAAAACATGAGCTTTAATCAAAATGGCTGACATTTTGGATGTATATTTCAATCAGGTCTTATCAGTACACCCTTGAATCAATGATAAATGAAAAATGAAAAGTTTGCATCCCAATAACAAGGGACATTTCTGAAACTTAAAACTTTTATTTTACATACACTACTTTCAAATTTCAGTGTGTGGTGAAAGGTACAGTAGTAAGAAAGGTGCCACCTGGTGGTTCTCAATGTTGGAATAATAAAGCAAGCATAACAAAATGCCTTATCTATTCACCAAAGCACATGGTAACGAACAAAGGAAGAGTATTGCTCACATTAAACAACATAAATAAAAAAATGCTCTGCCCTTCTGGGCTTTCCTGTACTTCCCTTTTGCTGTCTAGTCGAGTGGCTTCCTCAATTGCTCACCACTTAGTTACAAGCCAGAACTCACTCTCTGACCTGAATTATGACTCTCTAAACCTCAGGCCTCTCCTTGACACCATGAATTAGCGTTCAACACCATACACGTCCTATTGGTCCAGGTGAACTCTTAAAAGGACAACAAAAGACCCTACTTTATTATACAAGAACTGAATACTGTCCATTAATGTGTTGAATATATTAGATTAGACTACAGTCCCCAGACCCTCTCTGCTTCACTGGTGTCCTGGTAAACATGTCCAGCAGCATACCTATTAACTGTACTACCTCCTAACAGTTTTTTTTTTTTAAAAACGGATATAAGAGATGGGCGGCACAGTGGCACAGTGAGTAATGCTGCTGCCTCGCAGTTAGGAGACCCGGGTTCATTTTCCGGGTCTTCCCTGCGTGGAGTTTGCATGTTCTCCCCATATCTGCGTGGGTTTCCTCCGGGTACTCCGGTTTCCTCCCACAGTCCAAAGACCTGCAGGTTAGGTGCATTGGCAATTCTAAATTGTCCTGTGTGTGTGGGCGCGCCCTGCCCAGGGTTTGTTCCTGCCTTGCGCCCTGTGTTGGCTGGGATTGACTCAAGCAGACCCCCTGTGACACTGTAGTTAGGATATAGCAGGTTAGATAATGGATGGATGGATATACAGAGATGTGTTCCTTTTCTTCTCTGAAGCCTTCACAGACCCTCTCACCTTCTGAGTCAGGTGACCTTTTAAAACTGTATACTACAAGGAGCCAGGTATGATTTCTACTACTGACTTAGTTTGTCAAAGCATGTCATGTAACTAGCAGGTGTTCAAGCCATAGAATCAGGTAAGCAAATGCTCTAAACATTTGGTATCCGTCTTTTACACATCATTAAGTGTAATACTACTAATGGTGTTTTACTGTAATAGCCAGGAAAGAAAACCATAAATAAATAAATCTATTGAGAGTGTCAGGCTACACTTCCCTTGCAGCTTACATTATTGCTTCTATTATGGTAGTTTATACTTCAGAATTTTCTCACCTTCAACTTCAGTACATTTTTTTGTTGTAGTAATTCATTGACATCACATCTGATTTGCTCTGATTTTTTTTTTTGTAATTTATCTAGAAAATTTCCAATTTGCAATAAAAAAAATCCTTTAACAAAACATTGCTGACAGTTTGGATTATACTAACAGTTGCTGCTTAATATTGTTAACACTCTGTTCCATGAAAAACATTTCAGAGAAAACACTGCTGTGTTTATAACCCTTGGGCTAATGAATATACAAAAAATAAGAGTGACAATCACAGACATGCTTGTTGCCTTACCACTTCACCCCTCCTCAAAGGACACTAAGTACTGTACATTAAAAGCAAAGACATCAAAAGAAGTCAGAAGTGAAGCACTTCGAGATGAAAAGAAGGACTGCAGTTAGTAACAATACTTGGTTTGCCATATTTTACATACTGTGCAGCCTTATTTGAGTTGTTTCCTACATTTACTCTTCTATCCAAACAGCAAATACTTATTTGAGTTTTTAAATTACCCAAATAATAGTTTAGTCTATTTCTACTCTATAGATATTGCCAATTCTTTTGGCCAAATTACATATTGCAGCCCGATTTTTTCAAGTCACTCTCTTGCATTTAGCACTAGGTTATTCAAAGCTATTTAATCCTTCTGAGAGCCACAAAGGAACATAACCCAACCTTTTAAGAATACAGTATGTTAGATACACTATATCTTTAAGATTAAAACCTCATACCTTTAACCTTACGAAGGGGACAGTAGTTGTGATGAACTGACAGGCCTCTGTCCTGGGCTGGTTCCTAATACGTACCCAGGCGTACTGAAATTGGCTTTGTTGTCCTGTAACCCTGACTTGGATTAAGCAGGATGGAGAATGTTAAAATGTATTTATGTATTGGCTGGTGACAACAGACAAAAGAGGAGATTCTGATATGGCACTGCTCACCAAAGTTATACATTTTAAAATGTCTAATGAAGAATGCTTATTTATGGTCAGGGATGCATAATAATTGCTAAGCATCAGGAGGCAGCACCACATGGCAGAGCCAGCTGTTACCAGGGATCCTTGACCCATGTTAAGCGACTCAACTCTGTTGACAATAAAAATCTGCCACCTACAGGGCAAGAGAGAGCCTATACCTGGGTGGTTGTGTGAAATGATGGGCTAAATCAAGGAATGCAGAGTAGTCATTACCTGGGATGTGGATTTGGCATTAAGAAAGAAATCAAATTTGAATTATTAAAAACTGCAAAATCCAAATTCTAGGCTTGTCCCACATCAGCACATTAGTTTCAAGCTTTAAATAATTTTAATTTGTCACTGTGTTGATATCTCATATGAATCTTAGCAAATAAAATAAATGATATACAAGATCTGATAAATAGGACCAAGCTGTTCAGCTACATTGCACTTTCATTCTTAACCTTTCCATTTCAGTAACTCTGAATTTTTTTCTATTCATTTCAGTTTTTTTTCGGCTGAAACTGCAAATACAGAATAATTTCATAAAAACAGGTGGGAATAATTTTAAAGATAGAATTCTCATGGACTACTGAGTACAGAGCAGAGCTGGTCACAAAATAAATAAAATAGTGAAATCATCAATGTTAATCATTTGTTTATAAAGTTAAAAAGATATGAAGTACTGTATTTCATATGGTAAACTTTAAAAGCCTTTTTCCCTTAAAATATATGCTGGAATGATTAGGATTACAGTAACAGTCTTCTGCTGGCTAAATATTTAACCTCATGTCACCAAAATATATGAGGATACATTGTACTGTACACAGTATTTGGGGTTTCTCAGAGTATACACTAGTTTTCCTCCCACATCTCAAAATGTTCAGGTTAGGTCAACCGAAGATGTATGGATGTGTGCATGACCAAGCCTTGCAGTGGACTGGTACCTCATATAGATCTGCTTCCTGCCATCTACCCACTGCTGTCAGGTCTGAATCCAAACCCTCCCATGACCCTGAACAGAACTGACATGGTTTATGAAAGTTAATAATGTCATGTATTATATATAGAACGTTACTTGCCTGGCAGGCATGGGTGCCTAGGACTAGTCTGGAATAGTTCAAAACTTAAAATAATAATTTGCATTTTAACTAGAGAGCTACAACATGAGCCAATGTAGATAAGCAAGTGGTGCCAAGGGGATTTTGTGCTATTTGTTAGAGCAGATCTCTGGAAAGTATGCAAACTGCACACTATGGCCCAGTGTGGCAATTTAGGCTCATTTTCTGTTTGTTCTGATGTTATACTTTATGCTCTTCAAACAATAATCCTTGCCTTGTATGTGTTTTGCTTTAATAAACCACCATTTTGATATGTTAAATACAGCCATCATTCCATCTCTCTCCTGAACCCACCAAGCCAGATTTAGAGTACTGGAGAGCAAACAATATTAGCAACATAGGGCAAAAGACATGGAAACAGCTCTGGATGTTTTTGGCACTCCAGTGTAGGACAAATTCACAAATTATTATAATGCCAATGTAACTTCACCAAGCGAGCAAAGGCACATGTTTTTAGACTCTGAAAAACAACCAGAGTTCACAGAGAAACCCGAAGCAGGCACAAAAAAATGTAAAACCTCAACAGAGCAGTCAGGTATTTGAACATGGAGCTATGAATCAGCTGTTAACAATTGCACCACCATGCCAACCAATATAAAAAATACACATATATGTGTCTACATTCAGTCTATGTACACACATGCATTTTACACAATATACAGAATTCATTCAAAAAAGTACGGGACATGTAATAATTCTAAATTTTTATTAAAAATCTAAACTTTTATTAGCCTATATTCTAAAGAAAGCTATGAATGCCCTTCATGGAAAATTCATAGCCCCATGAACTCTGTAAGTACAGAAACAATAACTGAAACCAGATGTTTGCAGAGTTATTGATTAATCTCTCAGAGTACTGCAGAGAAATTTTGACCTTCTCCCCCCACCCCCCACTAGAGAACTGCTTCAACTCAGTGACATTCGTAGTTTTTCAAGCATGAACTGCACATTTCTGGAGCTGCCACAAACTGTCATCATTTATAAATGTAGTTTTCGGCAATCATTCTGATGTAGTCAAGCTTTTGTGTTTTGGATCACTCTCCTGCCTTACAAACCAGCTGTGATTAAGCTGTACTGATACTGATAAGAATTCAAAGTTCCTTCAGTAGAGAAGTGATGCATCAATGGCTCTCTCAAATATGATATTACCATCACTATGCACGATCCCAGAATACATATAAATTGAATAAGGTGCCTTCCTTGAAACTTCAGGCAAGTCATTCCAGTTAGCTTCCAGTTCTCTTTCAGTAACTCTGCTGTTTAGATCACCAGTGATACATCTATGTGGACGTGTACATCTTTTGTGGTTAAAGTGAAGACTTCAAAAACGATACATAAACACAAAGTATGTAACATATTACAGCAATGTAAAAATGTAACAAAAATTAGGACATGGAGAGTTTCATTGAGTTAATATTCTGACTTCTTAAGCTAAACTCAGCTGTAAATAAACACAAACACATTTACACATACATGCAGTGACAACGTAAAGAGCTCTTGTAAGGAATACATTTTTAAAATACTAGTGTGTGTAACTTAATTTTTCCACTTTTCTATTTGGCTTTCTCTTAAGAAAAGTCAATGTGCCTACAGGTTGAAAGCTTACAATTGCATTTTATCAAAAGCGTATTAACAAATGTTGCTACAAGATAGGATTCATACCTTTTTTTTGCATACATAAAACATTACGCAAAGCAGTTTAGCTTCTGGAGGTTTACAATTAGTACAACAGCAATGTTTCATACTTTTATTTAAGTTATTTTTTAAGCTTTCAGTTTCTTGTTGTGTGTTTCTGTATTTGCTCATATTTTAAAATGGAGTGCTATGCAGCTCAAAGCACAAATTAAATATTTTCTGACAAGGTGGCGCAGTGGTAGCAGTAGAGGAGACCTAGGTGCACATCCTGGTTCCTCCCTGCACGAGTTTGCATGTTCTCCCCATGTCTGAGAGGGTTTGTTCCAGGTGCTACGTTTTCCTCTCACTGTTCAAAGACATGCAGGTTAAGTGAACTGGCACTAAACTGGGTGTGTGTGTGTTCACCCTGCGATGGACTGGCACCCTATCCAGGACTTGTTCCATGTAAAACTGTGAGGAAATATAAAACACCAGTAACGGCATACTGCACGATAATGTGCAATGAATACACTTGACTTAAGCATTCATTGTTTTCATACTCTTTCTCTGTACGTTTAGCATTCATTTGCTCAGTGGTTGATGCGCTTGCTGCTTTCTGAGCAGCTCTTCTTTACTCCACCCTAGCTGCCCACCTTCTCTTCTTTCATCGGCATCTTTTTGTGATAAAACTGATTAAGTCAGTGCTTGTGTTGCAATTACTTAGTATGTTTTCCTTAATTTTTTCACTTAAGCTGGCACTTAAGTCTTCAATCTGCCTCAAGAATGATTTAAGATATGAAGAGGTAGGGGAAGTGACGGCGAAGGTGGTAGGGAATGAGAACAGCGCCCGTACATATGCGCCACACGACCGCCCTGCTGCGCGCTGCCAAGAGTTCATTCTACAAATAAAAAATAAAAAGAGGAATAAACTTGGAAGTCAATCATCACCCTGTAAGTGGATAGTAGACATCACGTAGTATATGTGTACCAAATTTCAGGTCAATAGGTCAAACGGTTTGCGAGCTACAGGTGATATAAAATCCTGGATAGATAAACGAACAGCCATGGTAGCATATTATATAAGAAGATTAACAGAAGGCAGAGCCTTTAATCTTAGGGCTCTGCGTCGAGATATTATTATATACCATTGTGCTCAGTAATAAAATGTAAAACTGAAGTATTATTATTTTAGCATAGCCTAGTTAGAGGAGTTGGTAAGGGCTGCTCAAATTGATTTCAATAATCATATGCATTTTTGTTATTGGCTGTAAAAGGGTCTTTGCTATTCTCTTTGAATTCTTTGATCGTTGTTGCTTGATGTCACTGCACTTGTGTACAGAACACAAATAAGGGACCTGAAGTAGAAACTTCATTTTATTTTGCCACTGTCATGGATATTTGCCTTGGCAGTAGTCCACTGCTGGTGTGCTAAGCAACGGGCAGAAGGTGAAGTTGGTCAATTGCTGATGTAACCTATAAAGATCACCCCCTGGCCAGGTGGTTTTTGCTTAATATATTTATTGACTGACCCATTTTGTGAACTGAATTATTCCAAAAGAGCACCACTGGAAGTCAAAGCCAATGGCAGAAGCTCTAGACAAAATGTAGGACTTGGACTTGGATGGGTAACATTCTGTTGCAGGTTACATTCACTCATGTTGGGCCAGATCAGAGTCATCAAGAGGCCTGAAACACAATTTTGGAGGTCAGAAAAAAGTAAACAGAGAAAACTCACACAAACTCAGCGACAGTATTATGTTTAAAACAGACTGATAGACTGTCCACTAGGATTGAATGTTAATGTTTGGATTAGACAGATTAGAAATGTCTTCAATAAGGACAGAGCAGTTGAATAAAAAAAAAAAGGTCTGTTGCACAGTTTCTTTTGCAATCAATACCAAAATGAAAGCGCTAAGAAAATTATACTGTATGCTCGGGTGTCATTCTACTTATGAGAACAAAACATTGCTTAATGCAATCGGCCACTTTATATCTTATGGCCACCATGATATCATAGTGATCAGACACACAAAATGACAGTGCTCATGAAAAAGCAACTTAGACAAAATGGTGAAGATATCACTGAAATAATGCTAAAACATTAAAAACAAAAATAACAATGACATGTAAAAAAATGTAAAACAAAATAAAAATGGTGTGAATTTCCCCTTGGGATTAATAAAGTATCTATCTATATATCTACTAACAAATTCCTCACAGACAGTTGGTGGGCTGGAACTCAAACCCAAGTTACAGGAGCCTTGGGCAGCTGTATTGCACTCATTATCATGCCACCCAAGAGCTGTTTAATTTTTCATGTACGGTATATGTTTAATTTAAAGGGAAACAAGGAGCATAAAGGGGACACAGACAATACAGAGGCTATTTGGTCAGCTGTCGAAAAGAAGCAGCATTTTAAACTGGACATACTAAAAACAATAAAGATATCTGATTACAGTATGTCAGCTAGAAAAAAAATATATAAATTGAAACTCTTGGCTGAAAACTAATATGAAAAAGCACAGTAATTTGGCTGCTGAGTCTTTGCTCTGGCAGAATTAACTGTAGTCAGTTTTTTTTTTTTATTTTGTTGCAGATGTACATTTCATCTAACATTAACACTGGCCTGAAAAATGCAGTATGTGGGTTGACTTAAAATCCTGAATGTACTGCACATATCCCTTGTGTGCTGCTGCTCCACACTGGTGGGGGAGTTAAGGTTAAGGCATTGCGACTATATGCCAATAGTAGGAATGAATTCTGTTTAGTCTTTGATTTGTCAAGTCAAGTATTTTAAGCCTATATATTGCAATGATAGCCACAAGAAGTTTTTCATCCAATTAGCAACAAAGATGTGTGATGAAATGTGTGAAGCTCCAGAAAAGTGTTTAAGAGACTTTGGAAATTTTGTAACAAACACAATGAACATAGCAACAGAATGCAATTAATAGAAGCATTTCAAAGATGGAAAAGGAGAAAAGTTTTGCTATGTTGAACAGAATGTTAAAAAATATGCTACAGCATGTCTTTGAGAAGCCTTTAGACTACTAAAAGCAATGTAAACCGTGTGAAGACATGTATTTTTAAAAAGAAAATGTCCCCCAACCCCACGGAATCTTCAAATAATAAATGACAACGATAGTGTCTAAACATTTTACTTATTCTTATTTATTATTATATGGTTTTCATTATGCTACTTGTGAAATAAATATCTTGTTTCTTGTATTTATAAATATTTAGAGGCAGTTTCCTCTGTGTACTCGGGTTTCTTCCCACAGTACAAAGACACGCAGATTAGGTGGATTGGTGTTATTAAATCTACAGTACATCTAGAGTGTGCATGCCAAGTGTGTGTTTGTTCACCCTGAAATAGACTGGTGCCCCTTCCATTGATTTACTGCTTGCTGGGATGGGCTCCAGCTTCCCAGCAACCCTGCCCTGGATAAGTGCATTAAAAAATACATGGTATAGACAATTATTTACTTAACATTACTGGTATTTATTAATATGAAGTACCATCCCACAAGACTTATGGATAAAATTATCCAAAATCCCTTTTTATTTACCAACTATGTACTCTTCTGCATTTCTGCATATTGCATGCAGGAGTGAACTCAGGACTCTTGCGCTTGCTAAACACACCGCCATAAAATATGAACAGGACTCTATATATTCAAAACTAGGGCTGGGCGATTAATCGAAAAGTAATCGAAATCGACATTCAGAACTTATAATCAATCAAATTTTTCCAGGTCGATTATTTCGATTATTTTCCTTTAAAAACACTACTGAGTGTGGAGTCACGTGACCCCGCTCCGTTATGTTACGTTATTCCGCTGAAATGTTGAGCATGGAGAGCTTAAACAATGACACAACTGAGCAACAAGAGCAGCTTGTACCAAAGAAAAACGCAGTCTCCGTCATTTGGACACATTTTGGCTTCAGTAAGGATGACATCGAACAAAATGAAGTCAGATGTAGACACTGTAGAAAAACAGTTTCGACGCCCAAAGGTAACACCACCAATTTGTTTTAACACTTGAAGCACAATCACGTTACTGAATATGAACAGTGCATGGCTCAAAAAAAACAAAAAGAGACTGACAAGCGCCCAGCAACAAGTGCCTCCGCAAAGCAGATGTCGATAACACAAGCGTTCACAAATGCCACACAGTATGAGAAGAGTTCAAGAAGATGGAAAGAAATAACTGACGCTATTTGTTATTACATCGCAAAGGATATGACTCCCTTGGCTACAATGGAGCGAAGCGGGTTTAAACACCTCGTTAAAACTCTCAACAGAAGATACACTGTGCCATCGCGATCACATTTTTCTAAAACTGCGCTGCCAGACATGTACAAGACATGTACAAGACATGTTGTAAAAATGTAGCTGCTGAACTGAAAAATGTTCAACACTTTGCAGCCACATCTGATCACTGGTCAAGTAGGACGATGGACCAATTCTCGAGCCTTACTTTGCACTACATTGACGATGATTGGAAGCTGCGCCAGAGATGCCTTGAGACGGCATATTTTCCAGCCGATCACACGGCAGATATGATTGCGCAAGGTCTGAAAGATATGCTTTCTGAATGGGACCTCGTGGAAGAAAAACTTTCAGCCATTACGATAGACAACAGTGCAGAGATGAGCAGCTATTGGGTGTTCCCCCATGCTGGATAGTGAGGCACATCCACTGGACTGGTGGAGGAAGCATCATGTACACTTTCCCACTCTAAGTAAGGTGGCAAAAAAGTATCTCTGCATACCAGCTACTAGCTCCCCATCAGAGTGGGTTTTCAGTTCGGGCAGAAACATTGTTACATGCCTCAGGTCCTGCCTGAAACCTGAAAAGGTTAACATGCTCGTGTTTCTTAGTAAGAACTTAAGAGTAAATTCATGTTCATATAGTGACATGACAAGATCGCTAATATCACCTCATGCAACAGTGTTTAGAGAGTTCTATTTTTATTACAACAATCTGTTGTTTACATTGATACATTGCACATTAAAATATTTGTTTACAGAAGATGCAAGAAATGCACCGTTTAAAATATTATTTACAGGATATATAAGAGTTATTTTATTTAGAAGAGATACTGCTTATTTTCTACTTTTAATAAGAAAAACATTGAAAATAATTTATTTTGTTTCCAAAAGTGCAAGTTATTTATTTTTACTTTTTTTATAAGAACAAAGTGACTGTTCCTTTTAGGCAATGTGTGCTTTAATTTCAGTTGTTCAACACTGATGTTCAACAAATAATCACAGATAGTAGATAGTGTGCTTCCTTCAATTATTTTAAAATCAAGTAATGCACCCTTCATTCAAAAATCTCTCACTTGTAATATGTGAGCGAGCATATTTACTGTACAAAACTTGTCAGTGAGCTATGAGGGCAAAAAAATAAAAATAAATAAAATAATCGTTCAATAATCGTAATCGAGTTAAAATGTTCAATTAGTCGAGATTTTTATTTTAGGCCAAATTGCACAGCCCTATTCAAAACCATTTGCATTATAATGTTAAGTGGATCCCACTGTAATAGCTACTGATATGGCAAATGTTGCTGTCCAATTTAGATAATAAAGCTTATAAATGCAATAAGTGCTTTAGTATAATGATGCCCTTTGAACATTATATTAGTTTCATTATAGAGCTGATTTTATGGATCAAAGAACTTATGATATAACAAGCAGAAAACATTTTGTCTATTATTCATCTCTAAATTCTATATTGTCTGAGGTTATAAAACTAAATATTTGTCAATTCTGTTTACTATTCCATACCTCAGCTTCAGGAAGCTCCTGTTTGGTCTTCCCATATACGAACAGTATATTAAAAATGAAGAAGCAGTTTAGGCATTTTAGTCTCTTTCATTTTTTTGAAGGTAGTGGAAATAAATGCCTATGCATTTAAAAATGCCTGTATCCATGTGTAAATGTATATATCTAAAAGAAATATACATATTAGTTGCGCAAATATGGTGTTGTTTTATATGTAACTTTAGGTTTGACAAAGTGCTCTGCATTGCTTTCTCATCTATTCAGCAGCATGAATTTGAATCTGGCAGCTTATTATTCTGTTCTCCTTACGTCGGTCTACGTCTGTTTTTCAACAGGTACACATTCCCAAACACAGTCTGGTTAGGTTACTGGCAACTATAATCTGGTCGTGTACCAGAGCGACTGTACCGGTAATAAACAGGCATCCCATCTAGGGATGGTTCCTGCTTTGTACCCAATGCAGAGAATACAAGTTTCAGCCTCTGTGAGCATGAATTGGATTAAGCACGTTTGAGAAAGTTATACTGTGCTATTTCACTTCATTCCTTTGAAGCAATTGTGAGTGACCAGGGCAGACATTCTGACAAACTGTGCTGACCTTGCAGAGTTTATGTTTAAAATGTTATTCCGTTTATAGAATCATAAAAAAATTGGACAATGGCTGAAACAAACTGTTATGTTTAAAACATCAGGCAGTTTTTCACCTTCCATACAAGAACCACATTGAACCATATTGAATCACTGTTATGAATTAAATTTAAATTTCCTAATGCAACTAGTTCTAGTTGCTTCTGTATCAGCAACAGGGCATGTCTTTTTCTGATGCCTACTATGCACTTTAAGGGCTGCCTCAGATAAAAATTTCCTAGATGACAACAATCACATACATACACCAATATCAAGGAAATTAAAAAGGGATAGGACTTCTCTTTTAACAAAGATAAATGGAAAAATCAGTCAGTTTGATGTAATGTTTTTAAAATAAGATGGCATCATTAAAACAACAACTATAATTTACCATTTTGAGAGAACCAGGAGAACTAAACCTGTAGTTGCTTTCCTAGACCAGTTACGTTTTCCTGTACGCTAAATTGTGTTTCACTGCCCCATTAACTGCTGCAAAATGGAACAAACTGATCAGCATTCATGGAGAAGAGCATTAGGAGCCTTGAAAGTGTCAGCTAGCACAATGTTCTGTATGCAAATTAAACAATAACTAACATGATGGCCCTCTAACTTGTAATAATTCTTCTTTTGTAAAGAAGCTGTGCTACACACGAAGAAGAAGGGAATTGTTTTAAGGCAAATGCAAATAAAAAGAGTAAGGTATGTATGATAAAGAAACAATGAATTTCAAGAAAGAAGAAAGAATCATGGGTATAAATATTTCTATAGTCACAAAAGGAAACAATACACAATTTAAAAAAAAAAATCTTCCCGACACAATAACAAAAGTAACATCTGCAAAATCTTATCTGAACCTTATAGGATGATTAGTTTCTCCCTGTAACTATGCTACAATTTCCGAGAAAATGCACACCTACTGTAACACAGCAATGGCTAGACTGGTATCATAAAATCTGCTATTTAATAAAACCATTTGGGAATATTCTTGATTTTAAAAACAGTGCAAGATGACCTGCAAGATGAGAGCGAGCTGTGTGCTAAATCGAATTTTTTGAAAGTACACATGAGTTATACAGAACATTAATAGACACATGAAAGGCATAAAAATTTCTATTGTCACGAGAGGAAACAATACACAATTTAAAAAAAAAAATCTTCCTGACACAATAACAAAAGTAACTTCTGCAAATCTTATCTGAACCTTATAGGATGATTCATTTTTCCCTGTATCTATGCTACCATTTTAAAGTAAATGCACACCTACTGTAACACAGAAATGGCTAGAGTGGTATTATAAAATCTACTATTTAAAATTACAAATCGAACAATTCAGATGTGATTGATGTGCACATTTCAGACTTTAAGGGTGTTTGCATACATTTGAGTCTCACCGTGTTGAAATGACAACCCTTTTTCTACATGCTCCCTGCAATTGAGGGCACCATAATGTTTAGAAGAACTGGCATCACAGGTGCTTGTGATTCCTTTGGTGTGTTTCATTGCTTCATAAGATACCTTGGCTTGTTTCTACCCTTTGGAGTCGGTAGCTGCCATTGTTCAACATGAGGACAAGAGCTGTACCAATGAAAGTCAAAGAAGCCATTATGAGGCTGAAAAACAAGAATACAACCATTAGAGACCATTTGTAAAACTTTAGGATTACCTAAATCTACTGGCTGGAATAGTATTAAGGAGAAAGAACACACTGGTGAGCTCAGTAAGTGCAAGGAACTGGTAGGCCAAGGAAGACGTCCATTGCTGATGACAGAAGAATCCTCACTATGGTAAATGAAAAGCCCAAAATGCCCATCCGACAAATCAGAAACAGTCTTCAGAAGGCAGATGTGGATGTGTCAGAAACTACTATCTGTAGAAGACTTCATGAACAGAAATACCGATCCTACACTGCAAGATGCAAACCACTAGTTAGCTACAAAACCTGGATGGCCAGAATACAGTTTGTAAAAAGAAAAGTACTTCAAAAGGCCTGCACAATTCTGGAAAAGGCTCTTGCAGACAAACAAGACACAGATTAACATGTATCAGAGTGATGACAAGAGCAAACTGTGGAGAGGAAAAAGAACTGTCTATGATCCAAAGCATACCACCTCATCTCTTAAAAATGGTGATAGGGGTGTTACGGCTTAAGCATGTATTGCTTCCACAGGCACTGGCACACTTCATTGATAATGGAACTGCTGTTGCAATTTCACAATGAATTCTGAGGTACTGTATATAGAATCATCTTAGCTGCTGAAGTTTCTGTAAATGCCTCCCAACTCATTGGATATTACTTCATCCTTCAACAACATAATGATCCCAAACAAACTGCTGAGCCAATACAGGAGTTTTACAAAGCTAAAAAATGGAAAATTCCAATGGCCAAGCCAGTCAACTGATGTAAATCCAACTGAGCATGCCTTCCATATGCTGAAGATAAAACTTAAGAGGACAAGCCCTCAAAACAAGCAGGAGCTGAAAATGGCTATATTAGAGGCTTGGCAGGGCATCACCGGAGAAAATATTTAACACCTGGTTATGTCTATGAATCATAAATTTCAAACAGTCATTGTACAAAAGGGATATGCAACAAAGTACTAAATATGACTGCTTTAATATACAGCACCTACTACTGCTATGTCTTAGACATTATGGTAGCCTTACATGGTGGGACCATGCATAAAAAGTGTTATAATTTCTAAATTCTATAACAAAAATGTATGCAAATACTCTTAAATGAAAGTATCCAATATGCACTTGAATCATGTCTGAATTGTTTGATTTGTAATTTTAAAATTGTGGAGCTAAGGGGTAAATCATGGAAAAATATGCATTTGTCTCAAACATTACTGAAGGCACTGTATATGTATCATCTTCAAGGAGAAAGTAAAAGCAGCACAGCCTACCACTGAAAATGTAACATTATCATTACTTATACAATAGAACAAGGGACAAAAGATTATATGTACAATAGAACAAGGGACAACGGATAAGCCTCCTGAATAAAGTAGGGTGTCCAATACACTTTCTTGTGCATTCACCCATCTAAAAGGTTAACCTTTACTAGGATGCCTTTCATTACATTTAAATAAAAATACTGTACATTTGGTACGTGACCTTTCTCAATGAACAAATAATTCAGTTACTTAGTCTGGTTTGCCATTTATTTTCATTACACTGTTAAGCAAGAAACAACTCCATATTAGAACTTTGGCAGCACCCAACAGCCTAATTTGCAGCAATGCCAAAAAAACTTTTTTTAAAGAACACTGAGAACACCTAATGTAAGAAAAATATTGATGGGACTGAACCAACTGAGCCATTTAGTGGTTGTTATTCAGTTATTAATTTTTAACCAACCTACATTAATTGCATTGGTATGGAATTTTGAAGAAATTAAAATACCATCTAGTATTGTTGCCCAGTTATGTGGTACACTCTGAAAAGAAAACTACTCACTGTGTTGAATTAAACATGCATAAATAAAAAGACAAAAAAGAGAAATCAAACAAAATGTACTATTTAAACATAATTATTTGGCATAACAGATACAGTTTAAAAAGTGCCATCACACCACAAGTATGCAAGTGTCATTCCATTCTAGTAATCTCAGATCACACAGCAGCTCAAAAAGTACAGACAGAAAGAAAAAAAAACAAAGATCAGCTACATATCACAAAAACCTCCCTGAGGGATTGGAACCATTGGTGAAGACTACCCATTAATTCATGTCAACATTAAACAGAGAGACAGGTGTTTTTTTCAATACTTTGGCTCTCCCCAAGTATGTTCTTACCACTGTATGCAGTAGAATGTATTAGTTTTAAAGTTTCTTGCATCATTTGGTAATTCCTCAAGGTTTATTATAATGTTTTCTGGATATGCTCCCCATGAAAGTGATGGGATACATTCCAACTGGTTCATGTGGGTACTACTAGAAATAGTTTATGCAGATTTTGTTAATGATTTGGAGTTCCAAATGTGGTGAAAAGGGTGCAAGACCTCCAATACACTCCTCCAGCCGGCTTGAACTTTCCCACACACCTACCCAAAAGTACTCTATCCCAAAACCAGCCAGTTCCCCCAAATTGGCACCTGCAACTTCAGCCTAAATAGGCCTGTGAATTGAGAAATTACTTACAAAATTCGAAATACATAGAAAGCCTTGAGAAAAAAATTTAATAATGCCTCTCAAGAGAGATAAACTCTGGCTTGTTAAGAAAAGACCTAAAAAGGTTCTTTATAAACCAGAAAATATATTACAAAAATGGAAAAAAAAAAAAAGAAAAATGCACAAAAGAGCAAAAAATATGATAATAAGGAAATCTGAAGTTGAATAAAGTCCAATAAATGAGCAACAGAAACCAGAGAAATCAAGAACAACATATACTTACAATAACTCTTACACTTACTGAACTGCAACTAGCTCCTTGTTTCATGCCATAAAGACAAAGGGCAGATCCAGCAGCACTGGCTTACGATGGATCTGCCTCTTGGCATTCCACTCATAAAAAGCAAGGAAATTACACCACTTTAAAGAGAGAATAAATAGTAAACAAAACTAAATGAAATATCAGCTCCAAATTAACAGGAAAAAAATAAAACAGAATAAATACAAGCCAGGTTATAAAAAAAAAACCCTGTCTGGAGTGGAACAGATTTTATATGAAGAAAATATGTAAAGATGTCTTTTTTTCAGTGCAAGAAAACATGCCCAATCTGGTCAAATGCATGAGTTTCTACAATTTACACCACCTTAGCACCAGCTGAGGTAAATTGCCCAGTATACAATCAATTTTTCTGAAAGGGTACTTGAACTGTATATTTATAGACAAAATAGAGGCTCAAGGATAGGATAGGCATTTTGCAGCAAAATGAAAATGACAGCAAATTACAGCATATATATATATATATATATATATGTTTATTGTCAGGAGCATCTAAATAATGCTTGATTTTATTTTTAACTTCAAATGCAGACAAACATAAAAGAATGGCTATAGTAATCTATAGTTAAAAATGAATGTTAAACTAAATGTCTCTTAGAGAGGCATAAGAATTATAAGTCATCTGCAACAGTCTAACTAAAAGCATTATAATACAAAAGGAAAAGAAAAAAAAAATCAATGATGTAGGATCAAGTAATTACATGGGATGCAGGCCAACATTAACAATAATTGCATCTGTCAGCCTTAGGTCACAGACCAGAATTACAGTATGAGCCACACTCGCATAAAGCAATGCTCAAAGGTTTATATCAGTCTGCTACTGTCACAGAATACATAATAAATGCATCCAAAATGGCAAATGTGTTTGATTTGGATCAAAAGTATACTCTGATATTGATCAAAATCATCGGGAAAAAACAACACAATCAGTCTGATGTGTTACTATGGTCCTCAGAACCTTCTCAGTATTAGCAGGGGATGAAGAAGGCAATAAAAATGTAGGCAGGATCAAACAAATGGGCCCAATGAGCAATTCACCCAAGGTAAAAGATGTTTAAAGCCAATTTAGAAAAATCTCTAATAGGATATGGGCATAAAACCTCCTTTAAAATACTGTTCATAATGTACCCAATGGAAGAGGACACTTGCAGTTGATACTTTTAATCTCTCACAGGTATTAGGTTATTGTATTATTAGGTACTAGCTGAAGCCCGCTGTAGCATACGGCAGTGTAAGAATAGGAACGGAAAACGTTGAGAAAGGAATTCAGTATAACAACAGCTTAGGAAACCACCGTCGCAGTATAACGAAAATAGCAAGGAGTGAAACCAATGCCAATGGTCGAGAGAGTACCTTCCTGTAGCAGGCTACGGAAAACATAGACATATATAGATATACACCGCATTCACTGTGTTGCCCAGTCAACACGATAAGTCAGCGTGTCCGCCCTATTGCGAGTGGTAAAAGTGCCATTTTAACTAATGCAGGTAGACGTGGAAACCAGGTTTTCTGATGAAAAAACAATAACGTTTTAAACAGTATCGTTTACATACAACACATTTTGGCGAATCGTTTACATGTAGTTATTTATATCCATTTATACACTAAATGCATGCGTATCACATGGTCTTGGAGTTGGTGGGCGGGGCTCTCTGTCTTGCTTGCCCTTAGTTAGAGCTGGCGGGCGGGGCTCTGTGAGTTGGCTATCATAGCTCTCTGTCTTGCGTGCAGTGTAAAGTCAACATGTAAAGGTGCATGTGGACTTTTGCACATACTTGTAACTGAGGCTGTGTTTGGTGAGTTTGGTGAGTGCCTCAAGAGCGTTGCTAGACTCGGGAGGACGGTTACAGTTGGCGTGCGTGGCCCTGTCGTGGGTATCCCATGACGCGGTAGGAGGGTTAGAGTTGGCGGGTGGGGCTCTGTCTTGCGTGCCCTTAGTGAATTATATATATATATATATATATATATATATATATATATATATATATATATATATATATATATATATATATGTATGTATATATGATTATGCTGCCCTATGGGATATCCTGAGGGTTCGCGGGATCTCCACGAGGCTGCTGGATATCATGGCTGGCCTGTACACTGGTACTGTGAGTGCTGTGCAGAGTGGAGACAGGACCTGTGTTTTTCCCAGTTGATTCTGGGGTTCATCAGGGGTGTGTTCTTGCTCCTACTCTGTTCAATGCTTGTATGGACTGGATGTTGGGCAAGGTCGTGGGGTCCAGCGGCTGTGGGGCATTTGTTGGTGAAGAAAGATTCACGGATCTTGACTTTGCTAATGATGTTGTGATCTTCACGGAGTCAATGGAGGCTCTGATTGGGGCGCTCGAGAGACTGAGTGAGGAGTCTTACGAGTGTCTGGGCTTGCAAGTGTCCTGGATAAAAACCAAGATCCAGACCTTTAATGACCTTTTGGGCACAGCCATCAGCAGTGTGTCTGTTTGTGGAGAGAGTGTTGACCTTGTTGAGAGATTTAATTACCTTGACAGTGACATTCATGGGGGGTCATGAGGTCGCTGGAAAGGGGTGTGTGGTGCTCCCGATATCTATGTAAAAGTTGTTTTGCAATGTAGTGTGTGCGGCAACGCACTGTACCAGTGCATGCTCCCCAACTTGACTTGACAGGTATTAAACACAAAATCTCAATATTTCATTATATGGCCTCCTGACCCATAAAGCAAGGTCTGTAGCATCTCTAGCATGAAGGTGGAGACTTGTAATGCCTTGATTTAAAAAAAAATGTCACTTTTGTTATAGCCAATTTGATTTTGTAAAAGAAGGACAAAAGGTAATTTTATATTTTAAAGTGAGGTGGCAGGTTAATGAAATCTTAGAAGAACAATAGGTAAGACTGAGCAGATTTATACCCAGGAAACGGAAAGACTTTCAAATAGAACAAGGGCCAATGTCAGAAACAAGAAACGTTTCAAAACAATCACATTAAAAAATCTGAAAATAAATTACTGGAAAAACTGCATCTTTCCCTAAAGACCTACCCTTTGACAATTTTTGAACAATACTAGAACATGTCATAAAGTATATAAGATGATCTCCATAACATTACACAAAGCAATGTACACATCGTCATCTATAAAAAAAGACTGCTGTAACAGATTCTGTTGCAGTGCTTGTACACTGGGGCTTAATGGCTTGCTGTAAATTTGGATGTGTTTTCAGATTGATTGTTATTTTGCTTCCACAAAACAAGGATGCAACAATAATATTTCAAAATAAAAAATATACAATTCATTCAACTTTTGCAACTGTTCATCCTGTATAAGGTCTTAGGTCAGTGGCCCCCTGCAGGACACACTCACCCACACACCAGGCCACACTGAATTTGCAAATCAGAATTAGACTGTCAGATCCATGGAAATCGCTGACTCAATGCTACTGTGCTTTCAGTCAACAGAAACATGTCTTTTAATGTTAATAGGAGCTTAAAAAACAATGTTAAAAGAAGATTATTTTAAAAAAATGTTGCTTGAGATTAGGAGAAAAGGCTGTGCATGTGTGGTATGTACTTGTTCACTGTGGTATTAAAGGGGTGATGTATTTCTGTGTAATGCATGAAGACTGTAAAATATCTACAAAGGCATTTCCCTTACCTCACATAATACTTAGAACACTTGCTTTAAAAGGTATTACATACTATCTCCTCTTCTTTTCTTTTTTGTATCATCTGGTTTTGGCAAGATGAGGAATTCATAAGCTATGAGATGACAATTTTATAAGAATAGCACTGTGGACATCACTACTACGTCAGTCCCAACCCAGTCACTATCTGAATATCCATAATTTAAGTAACATTTTAAAATAGAAGGAAAATACAGTTTATCCAGAAATTATGATGTGACACATATGACAGATTTTAAGAAAGATGTGGCTGTGAGATTAGGGGTTTGCACCGTGCACCTTGTATCCCGTAAATGCAAAAGTGATTCCACTCTGTTGGGCCCTTGAGCAAGAACCTTAACCTGCAATTGCTCACGTCCTGGATATGACGTTAAATTGCATCCAGCCAAGCAAGCAGATCCTCCAACTTGAGGGGAAAATTTCGGGGGTTGGTGGCAGGATTGGCACTCCAGCCACTGTAAAAAAACTCACACTGTTCCACTCCATTCGAACTAGTGTGGTGCTGAGGTGTCACCCATTGCATGGCAGTGCTCGAGTCCTAAATTTGGATCCTGAGGTGGTTCGTCATGTGATGGGTGTGGCAATGCGCTTTATCAGTGTATGCTCCCAACCTCTGTCTCTCTATCTTTTCAATAGCACTTCATGCACCACCGTAACACAGTACACTTTGTGCTAAAGGTGTCCTACTCATTGAGCACTGTGTGAAGGTGTACATCAGCCACAATGATTTTACTCACACAATCCAGGCTATTGTCTAGACCAGAGCCAACTTCTGAGAGCAGCTTATTTTGTTTCTTGAAATCTCTTGTTAGCATGCAATTGACCCAATATGCCAATGCACAACTACAAATCTGTGGTGGGCTGGCACCCTGGCCGGTGTTTATTGCTGCCTTGCACCCTGTGCTGGCTGGGATTGGCTCCAGCAGAACACCGTGACCCTGTGTTAGGATATAGCATGTGGGACAATGAATGACTGACTGACTAATAACTACACATGAGAACATATGTTATCAGGCACTATGTTTCACTGATGTCAAGGCCAGAAGGTCTGGCTCCTTACTTGCACAAGTAGCTGTGAAGACAGGATCCAGATTCTGATAACCTAGAATATGACTGGGCAGGCAAGAAATGTGATGGAGCAGAAAATATTAATTAACAGTATTTAAGATAAGGTTTTTGAGTATGTCTTTGAGCTAGGTTCCATTAAAATTTAAACAGACAACAAATACACAAATTACACTGATAGTCAATAAACATATGATTAAGCAGCTCTTGAGTTCCAAGTTTAAAAGTACACTACATGTGTTGAGTTTCATAAACTTCTCATGTCTTCTGGTTTTCTTTCCACATTCTAAACATTTGAATATTTGATATTTATAAATTGGCCCTATGAATGTTTAGGTGTGTGAATTACAGTGCCATGTGATAAACTGGCACCCCATGTCCCTGCCCTAGATAATCAGGTTAGAAATAGATAAGTGGGCTCATTTATTTATTTCATTTCTTTTTTTCCATACTAGTAATTTTAGCATTGCATGTTGGGCTCATAAGTAGAAGTGCACTTATGTTGTATTTATTTACTTTTTTGTTTTCCTTTTGTTTTTGTCTTTATTACTTAACAAGTGTGTGCTTACTAAAATATTATAATATTTGTACAATATATTTATTTTACTTTTTTTCAAATTGTTTATTGCTTTATAAATATACAGTATGTAAGAATATAAATTTTATGTGTAATAGTTGACAATTAACTATTTTAATTGTACAGAACCATAGGTGCCAACAATGCCAAATGCATTTTAAATACATTAATTATTACCTTTCTCAAACATTGAATTGACAAGGCATCCCAAGAAATATTTTGCCCATATACTTAACATGTACTGAACTCCTGTGGTGTTATAAATTTGATTCTGAAGATGCCTGCTTTCCCAGCGAACAAACTGCCATCTATAAAAATTGGCTTGGTGCAAGTCACTGTGTGTGTGTGTGTGTGTGTGTGTGTGTGTGTGTGTGTGTGTGTGTGTGTTAGAGAGTGTGCCGTATAACAGCAGCGGGGTTCTGTTCAGGGTTACATCTCATTTTGCCTTTGATGCTGCCATGAATCATTGAAACACAGAAACAGACAAAAACCATGTTGAGGGAATAGATGAGTGGACGGAAATTACAAATGAGATTGTAAAATAAAATTCTTAATTACAATTTTCAGTTAATTTCCTGCCTAACAAACCAAAAGGCCCCATCGTGACCTTTCTGGACATTGACACAAATCTTAGAAAAAATATTTCTAAATTAGTAAACTGCATATAACACTCAGAGGAATTAGTCATCTAGGGCAGCATATTTTAAAATGTAAGCAGTATGAATATCTGACCCACATCTTATAGGTCTTTCCAAAAAAAAAAAAACACTTCCACTTTGATGTAATATTGTGCTTTTTTAATATTCATCCATCCATTAAAAGATCCCTAGGAGAGGAACTTTTAAAACCTCTGGCTAGGAAGTACACAACCAAAGCAAAATCATTAAAAATAATGACATTCAGTTACATAAAAACAAAAATGGCAAAACAAGGCAAAAAAGGGTTTGCCAAAAAGGTTCCAGTATGCAATCCAAAGAACAAACCCAATGACAGAAGCAAAAATATCCAAGAACCAGAATTAAATGTACTCAATGAATCTCAAATAAACCATTGAAGGACCTGCTCTCAGTTTTAGAATACAAGTGCTGCGGGTGGACCTTCAACTGTGACATCAGGGCGGGTCGACCACTCGGAATTCCACCCACAAAGGTATAAGGAACACAGGAGAACAACTCATAACACACAGTAAATAATACACAAATGATAATATTAGCAAAAAATACAAAATTACAATAAGCATGTAAAAAAATATTTTAAAATAAAGAAGAAACAGAAAAGAAAAATAAACAGAAGACAGGGAAAACAGCTTGGTTGAAACATGACATCCTGGATGTGGGAAAAGTAAGGAAAAATTAATCAAAAAAGCCTTTGAATGGTGAGAATTGTTAAAAAACACCATGGTAAAATTAAAAATAAATTTAAAGCAATCTAGAGTGAAGGCTTCAAACTGTACCGTATGCCACATATTAAACCAAGAAGGTTTTTTTTGAAGGCCAAGGAGAACCACACTGTTCAGAAGACAAAACTAGGAAGGGAAAAATGATCTTTGCATAAACCTAACTAGAGAAAAAAATACTCATCTGGTAAAAGTTTGAAATAAAGAAACAAAAAGAAGAGTTCTTTAGAAAGTCTTTTCATTGTAATTATTGGAGACATAAAAATGAATTTAGCAATGTCATCAATGATTAAGGACTCTGCTTTATCTGTTATTTGTCTGTTTGTATTAGACAAGTGGGTACTGATTTATTCTTATTATTATTTCATGTATTTATTAATTCATACACTTGTATATTTCTCAATTATTCTTCTTTTTACCATCTTGTAAAGCACTTTGAGCTTCATGTTTTGTATGAAAATGTACTATAGAAATTTTTCTGTCGAGTGTCAGAAAATTAGATATGGGTCAAAGATCACAGGTCCTCTAGCAGGGCAATGATCCAAAATGGACATCCAAAAGCACAAAAACACAAATGTTATTTGGAAGGGGTGCCTTTAATATAGTTTAGGCCTTATTTTCATTTTCATCTGTGAAAACAAAAAAACTAAATGTAAGATGAACAGACAACCCCTTTGTTGCATAACTTTGGATGTTCTATTCAAGTATTCTGATGATCAAAAGTTGGTAGATTTCCAATTATTTCTGAAGATATCATACATGATATTACCTGAATTACAAGTGTACCAATAACATGGACGACAGCTGTATAAAGATTGGGCTCTACAGGAGCACTTGAATACAGTACAAGCCAAAGACAAGAAAAAAGCACCTGTCCATCTCGAAACACTGAACCACTATGTAACTATCTACTCTTACCACAGCCTGCTCATCATACCAAGTACAATCAGAAGTCTGGCCAACAAAGCTCACACAGCAGGACACACCATCAGAAACACACTAAAACCCTAAAGCCATCTGTACCGCTTTGGATTAAATTCATCAATAGTTTCATCTTGCACATACATGAAAGCAAGCAAGGTCTGGGGCTCACCGCTCTGCACAGACTTTGACAAATGGTAGTGAAGTCGCACAGAAGCCCAGTGTGCCAGATTCTGCACAAATATCCAGTGGCTACATCAATGCATCCAAAACAATGTTAATGAAGTTGGACTGAAACACCTGCCATAGAACCATACTGTGTAGAGAAGAGATCTGAGACAGCAGGAGTGCAGCAAAATCAACTTGCATTAAAAGTCTGCATCTAGATTCATAGAGATGGCATTACGCAGCTGGAGATGGAGATTCAACTGGCACAGTCCAAAGCAAAATAGGAAACAAGAGTATGGCATAGTGCTTAAAAATATAAATAACTACTGTATTAGCATTTTTCTAAATTCTCCCCAACAAACCATTAAGACCCAGCTCAGTGCAGGGAAGAGACAGTCTCATAGTCTTGTGAAATATCAGGGACATTAAAGGTTAACTCTTTTAGTTACTACTCACCACGTCTATAACAACTGTTGGACACTCTTAAATATTCAAACTTTTGTTGGGAGTGCAAGCATTTTAGCATCAGTAATACAGTGCATAAGTTAAATTGTTACAAGCAAACAGACAACAAGCTTACTATTGCTTATTGTTCTATTTTGCTACTTGAGGGTTAGAGAATAAGACATACAAGGAAAGAAAAAAGGACATACTGTTTGTATGGGACTACATAACAAAGAATCCGGTAAAAAAAGGAAATAATTTATGCTTTAGGATAGGGTCACTACAAAACCTTTCCACAGTAAAATAACCTTTACTGTTTTGCATGTGAAATTTTAATAGATTAAATTTGTATTTTTGTTTTTAAATCAACACAAAACATTTTACCAACAATGTTTAAAGTTCCTTCCAAATGACTGCATCTTTTCAGCATTTCCATTCTTATGACACACAGATAAGCTCAATTGTAACTAATTATCTTTAGAAGTCTGCGGTGGGTTGGCACCCTGCCCAGGATTGGTTCCTGCCTTGTGCCCTGTGTTGGCTGGGATTGGCTCCAGCAGACCCCCGTGACCCTGTATTCGGATTCAGCGGGTTAGAAAATGGATGGATGGATATCTTTAGAAGTCAAACACTTAGATGAATGAAGTCCACTTGCTGGCATACAAGGGGCATCAGGTAAGTCAAACACAATTAATGTTCCATATGTGGCTTGTACAGATCTTGACAAATCTATATCATGAATGGGGGACTTAGCAGTTGGTAGACTTATTACCTGTGGATAAAAACTGTCTCTGAATTCAGTGATTTGTGTGCAAATGGTCCTGTATCAAGTGTGAAAGATGGCTGAAGTCTTTAATATTACAGTTTTTCTTTTCTGACAGTTTTTATCATTATTATTTTTTCTGTTCTTACAGTTAGGTGTCCAAAATACTGGTGCAGGTAGTGGAACAAAGCCAGGAACTTAGTGATCAGTTTTGATAGTACAACAAGATTAAATATTGAGTTGAAGTCTATTACCAATATTTTTGCTTAGTTTTTGTTATGCAGGTCTGGCGATATGACATGAAGTGCAAGGTGATGTGGCAATTTCTGTGTACTGGCTGGGAAAATATGTAAACTGAAGACGGTCCATACTATTTGGCATATTACATTTAATGAGTTCCAGCACCAGTCAGAGAAGCATTTCATCAAAGAGAAACAGACAGTCGCTAGTCACTTATTATTAAGATAATCAATGCAGTTTTGTTTTTGTTGGCACAGGGATAATCTTTGTTCTTCTGAAGTAGATGGAAACTGAAAATTCTCTCAGTAAGCTATTAAAAATATATATCACCCTGAGAACACCATCACTACCATGATGTATGGTGATGGCATTATCATACTGTAATGATGCTTTTCCAAGTCATGGCCTGGAAGACATATGATGGCTGAACAAAGGTAGCACAGCACAGAAAATTCGTGCACGAAAACCTGCCATAGTCTGCATGAGTCCTGAGATTAGGGAGTTTTATTTGTCCCTCTTCTTTGTAAATCCTTTGACAATATTGACTGTAAACATACCCTTAACAATAAAGTCTGCTTGACTTGAATAGATGTTGACAAATAATTGTCTTAATGTTGACAAGTTTATCCCACTCAGCCATTAAGGAACCCTCTTAAGGCAGTTCAGGGTCACAGCAAGCAGTGTCAGAAAGCAGAACTGGATTTGGTACCACTTCACCACATAGAACACTCTCTCTCTCTCACTCACTCACACACACACACACACACACACACAATAACTCATATAGGGCACATTAATAGGTAACTGCAAATTTAAGTTACACATTTTTGTGAGATGAAAGGAAAACCAGAATTCGAGGTGAGATGAGAAGCAAATCTATGTGTAGCCAAAAGCTATACTTCCTAGGGGGGAAATATGTATCAAAGGAGATACCTATTCAGAAGATTTACTCTAAATCTGGAGCTGAACCAGAGGCACAACACCTGTTAAGAGAGTAATGCCAACTTTTCTACCGAAATATCGGTCAGCACTGAATTCATCACTAATTTTTAAATTTTTAAATGTATTTTTTTTACAAAAGGGTAAAATTTATGAGTGCATTTTAACCAGTTTGTCATAATTACATATTGTTTAAAATAATCAATTGTACTTGCCCCATCTAGGGTTGATTCCTGTCATGCTCCCCCAGACTCTAAATTGGATTAAGCAGGTTTAAAAACGATATTAAGTTGTTTAACTAGCTTACCAGTTTTAATGAAATGGATGAGTGGGTTTTACTTATCTACATGAAAAGTGGTATCTCCTACTTTTATCATATCCTCTTCACAAGGTAAAGTCAAATAGCAGGTTTTAGCCCTATATTTTCATATACCATAAGATGCAAGAAGTATTCATTTTGAAATAGAGGGAAAAATGCAGCAACTTGGATACATCAATGCTTATAAATATACAACAAAGCACTCCAATTTGTGATTACAGTGCTATCACAATATGGAAGGGTACTTAAAGACTTCAGATCAACAGCAATCAACATCAACATTCCACAAGTTCACTGGAGGGTCCATTTTAGAAACATCAAAAAATCTGACCTCCACATCTCTAAGAATATGAAGGAAAAGCTGAGTACCCAGAGTTAAAATCAAGGAGACACGGGGAGAATATCCAGACTCCTCATAGTCAATAACTATGAATTTGAAACCAGGATGCTGGATCCATGAGGCGGCAACAACAACCACTGGGCCAATGTTTCCCATTTTTGGTTTTCAGACAGACAAACAGCCAGTTAGCTAGTTAGGGATCATAAATAGGTGTCTTCCTCAGAATAAGGAAGCAAGTTTTCTATATTATGAAATCTCTTAAATTACCCATAATAATGTAGGCATGGGTGGTTTTGTGGATCCTATTAGTACAAGAGTGTACTTTTTCCAGTTTTCCACTTTCCTCCTATGTCAAAAATGGGAAGTTTTAATTATTTTTTAAAGATATTTTTATTTTGGTCTGTCAAGCTAGGATGGTAGCTGTGTGACGCTACTGGTACTCTTTATGTTTTTCTCAACCTCACTGAAGTGGTCACATAGGTAGCTGGTTGCTGATTTTGCCAATTGTACAGGTTATCTTCATTAAGGCTATACAATGATCTAAAATACTGGTAAATACCAGGGTACACATTAACTATTCTTATAGAATGGTATATATCCAGATTTATCGACAAACTTTAGTCTAAATACAATTTTCAGACAACATGCTAATAGCAGTAGATAACTTCTTTTTTATTTTTACTTTTTATACACAAAATAGAAAATATTGCATGAAGTTTAAATTTGCACTTCAGCTTTTTGATGGATTTCCTTGATTTACCTTAAATCATTCAGTTATTGTGATATTTATGTACAGGCAAACTGATCACTACACAACCTGCCTTTTACTGTGATCCTAAAATGCTATAACCCTGTTAATTGTAAAGAAACTCTGTTCATAAGACCATCTGATTTACTAACTACAATTTCTGCTTTTATAGGATGTTGTCCTAATATTTCTTTTAACAAAATATTTTAAACAAATCTTAAAGAAAAATAAAAGCTCTATAAAGATTGTTTGAAGCAATTCTTGATGTTTGTCGTTTTTAACTGTTTCTGGTCTGCTGTCATTGGTTATTTTCTGACCTCTAGTGCACTACAAGTTATTTTTGGAAAAATGTTTCAAATTCTATATGCCTGGGATTAGAAATATGCGCAGTATTAAACATGTCCTGAAATTTCCAAATTAATTCTAAATAATGAGATATACTTTACCATCTATTCAAAAGAAAAATACTTGCCTGAGTACTTGGTAAAGCATTATCCATCTTTACTCTCCTCTGCTTAACACAAATTTATACTGGGTTTTATTCTTTAAAGTCAACATCAGTGTTCCATTTGCTATTTGTAATTTGCATTTTGACTATGTAGCTTAGATAGTGATCAGAAAATAGCAAAAGGTGCATGACCGTCACAGTGTCAGATTTTATAATGAACATGCTGTAAAAGGTGGGAAACTCATTATTGCATGTATAATAAATGAATACATTGAGTGAGGATTATAAAAAACGCTCAGAACAATGATACCCTCTCCACATTTTGGAACATTTCTTCATCTCTTTTAAAATTTGACCTTCCAACAAATAGCATTATTACCAGGTGGTCTGCTGGCCTTTGACCCAAAAGCAGATGTCTAAAGCTTATCTAGACGAGGCGGTACCTAAAGCTGATTTAGGTATGTGTAAAACAAACAACTCTTTCCAATAACAGTAGCATTACTTGTTTAAATATATGTTGTATTAGGATTATTATTATTATGAAGGAACAGTCCATAGAAAGTGTGGTGGAATGTTTCTTCCATAAAGTGTTTATTTAATTGTGGTAAGTGAAAGTGTGTTTTCTTTTTTGCAATCCAATATGCAAGACCTACTGACATCATGAATTTGATGAAAAACCATTAGGAATAAGTAATTGATTGGTTTATCGAGGAACGGCAAATCAGCTTAGACTTATTACAGAAAGCTCATCAGGATAGTGACTGCTAAATCCTTATAGTAACTTTTTAATAATCTCTCTGTGTCTTCGTTATTATTAAATGAGGGAGCAGCTTTAATTAGCTTGATGAGGGACACCATTTTTTATATAGTACGTTTCATGTGAGATGATATTACAGTGTCCTACATAAAACAATCAACAAAAATAAGTCTATGAGAATGGAATAAAGCAGAATGAGAAGAATAACTGAACACAAATCCAAAAGACAGAAAGCTATTTAGCACCATATAGTGGGTAAACAAATAGATACTGTACATGTCAATGATTACATCTATTATGTCATTTAATAGGGGTAAACAATTGAAAACAGACAAAATATTATTGGGTTAGTTTGGAAGGAACAGTATACTGGTTAATAACACTGCTCAAATGTTCAAAGACTATTGTGTCTTAAGTTTAATCATGAACTTAGAAGCAAAAGAAAAAAATCTAAAGGTTGAGAAAAAAAAGAGAGAAATGTACAGACAGGTACTATATTTTCCTGCTATTAGTTGTAGTGGTTAGCCAGTCTGAGCGTCTGAATGACTATCATAATACATCATTGATATAAATATGTATTTGCATAATATGCATACTTTTCACTCACTTTACCAATTGCAATCTCTATAATATCCCTAACAGGCGAGCTACAAGAGAAATAACAGTGCTACAGTTAACTCACATCAACATCCATTCTGAACCTCCTTTTTCCATCACAGTTAGAAACGGCTGGAGCTTATTCTGCTGGTACTCTGGCATAAAGAAGGAACAAATCCAGGAAAACACACTAGTTAATTACAGTAAACACTCACTAGTCCAGATAAAGGACTGGCAGTTGGATAAACAAGCACGTCTTTAAAATGTGTAATAAAACTAAAGTATCTAGGGGATAAATCCAATGGGAGAATGGGAAGACCATTCAGATGTCACCCTCACAAAGCTGGAAATGAACTAAAGACTTGGAATCTGTAAAAGATCAGAACTTACCACTGTGCCATCCTCAATTGATATCCAACTTAAACCTTCCCAGATGAAACCAGACAAGCTCCCAGGGTCTCTCTACAATTCCACATGTGAATGCAATTAATAATCTTCAGTACAACACAGCACACAGGAACAGGCAATATATTTGAGTATAAATACAGTATATACAGACTTTTCTTTTAATAAACCTGAACAGAAACACATTGAAATGAAATTTAATAAATTACCAAAGCAGCTGTAAACTGGATTATTTATAACTTTCGAAAGCTTACTGTAATGTTTTTAGTTAGCCAATAAAAGGTGTCATTTTGCTTGGCTTTTCTCTACATTCATAATGGCTAACACGGTACAACACCCTAGTACTACAGACATACAAGACATTAGAATGGTAGTAAAATGAACAAGTGTGGAGAATATATACAGTAAAGAGGAAAAACAGTTGTTGACTAATAAATATGTTAATATCACCACACTTCTATTTGAACAGTATACAAACAAAATTAAAATACATTCAAACAGAGTTGTATTATACCATAGAATGGCATGTTTGGATTCAGTATCTATAACCAAAAGGGAACGTTAACTCCACAAACAGACCAACTTCAAAGCTGAGAAATGCACTGCAGAAAGTCCCAACATAAAAGCCAAAACAGTGACAAAATATTGAACAATAAAAAAAAATAACAAAAATAATATCTTTTTATTTAGCTTGCAATACAGAATCATTAAGCACACAAGTCAGTTTCTACAAAGAGAGGCCCGCAGCAGAAGTCAACAGTGATGAATACATCTGTTATAATGTTTTGGTTCTTTGGCCATTATTCTCTCCAGGTGCTATCAGAAGGCACAGAAGTCTGTAGGATGAGAGTTTACAGAGGGCTGTAATTCAAAAGTCCCACTTTTGAATACATCAGCAGTATGAAGTAACACTTTTTTAAAACTTTAGTACAATATTGTTTTGGTAAAGTAAACAAAGTAGTGTTTAGTCAGGAGATTTGACACATTTTACTGGAAAAAAAGACATTCCTTAGCATTTTTCTGGCACCGCCCAATAAATACTTTCCGCACAGACTGACACAGCATAATCATGAGGACAAAATGTAAGAGTGTAAAATTAAAATGAAATGCAAGCAATGTATTATAATATTAATAGCCACTGATTTTCTGTGACTCTTAACTGGATAAGCACAGACAGATGATTTATATTACTTTTGAGGATATTTAAAGAGAAATTCATAAGTCTCCAAAAAGATCAAGTTTCTTTGCATTAGCTGGATGATATGGTTGTTGTGTTGCACCAGTTATATTGCAAGTTACCTCAGGATGTAACTGTTATCCAAATTTAGCTGTGTCTGGAATTTTGTATTAAAGACTTATAAGTCTGCTCACATTAAATGCCATGCTTTTAACCAATAACACAATTATTTCTACTGGATTGAATCTCACATCAGGCCAGTTTAGAACAGTCAACAAGGCTAAAATACGGAGCAACATGTAATGTCACATGAGGCACCAAGCCAGATATGGAGTTAAAAGACCAAATGCAATTACTTATTAGCATCTAGTAAATATTATATTACATTTGCATTGTAATTTACATGTTGTTGGATTTATATTACTGGTATTATATGACATACAGCCAAACAGTTCTGTTTGATGGAAACTCTTAGTATCCAGCTACAAAAGGGAGGTACAGTAAACAGCATTCTCTCTCTTTCTGTCTCTCTCTCTTTGATTAGAGCTGCACAGATAGGTCTTATGATCACAGCAAGGCCTTTTAGATTTGTTTTCCTTTCATCAATGTATCTCACATCATAAGTGCCAGTTTGTCAGATGGTGACTACAATGTTCCCTGATATATATGCTTTTGGTGTTGTGTTGAAAAGTTATATTATTGCTGACATGAAACTGGATGCATAAAAAACTGAACTGCACTATAATCCAGGAATATATTGCACTACATAAGATGAATATTATTGTGGATGAATAATTAAGCAGGATGTTTATTTTGATTTGGAGATACAGAGTGTAGTAATATTGGAATCATAAAACTCAGCAAAGCATTCATAGTTGCTAAATGTCAATAATGGAGTAAACTAGCAACTGAGAATAGCAGCTGTAATAATTCACGCAAACGCTGGAGGAGTTTAGGGATGTTTACAGACCACAAAATAAAGCTTAATCCAATCCTGTTTACATGCTCTCTTCTTGATGAACTTAATGCCTTCCATGCCCACTTTGATAACAATAACAAACAGCCACTATTCAATTGCCACATAATTTATCCTTCGTTGTTTATGTACATCACGTAAGCAAGACTATTAAACAAATTAACTGCACAAGCCATCAGGCATGTTTTAAAAATGTGTTGCAGCGAATTACCTAATATCTTCATTGCCATGCTTAATATTTTACTGAGGGAATCTGTCGGCCCCATCTGCTTCAAATAGACAATTATCTCTCTGCCTATGAAAATAAAAGTGAGCAGTCTGAATGACTACAGATCAGTGGCACTTATACCAGTTGTGATGCATTTCTTTGAGAGAACAGTGATGGGGCACATTATGTCAAATACAATCCAATATACGAAAGATGCCATATTTCTTGCTTTAATAAAATAATAAAAACTGTTATGCCAGTTCTTTTTATAGAGTACAGCTCACCATTTAATTCTTTAGTATCAACAAAGCCAACCATCAAACCCCCAAATTTTGGACTTGCCGTTATCCTCTACATTTGGATTTTTTCACTTCCTAACCAGCAGACCTCAGCATGTGCAGACTGGCAGCAGCACATCCTACATACTAACCCATTAACTTTGAGTAGTGTACTGAGCCCACTTCTGTACTTCTTGTTTACCTATGACTATAAAGCCTAACACATCTCCGGCTAAATCATTAAATTTGCTCATGACACCATCAGAGAAACGGTTTGCCTATTGACTCAATGGTGCCAGGACAAAAATCTCAACCTTTTTGTCAGCAAAACCAAGGAGCCGATTATAATCTTCAAAATGTAGAAAGTGGAGCACTCTTCCGTCTGTATTGAAAGGGGTGCTATTGAGAGGGTTAGCAGCTCAAATTTAATGGTGTGATTGTTACTAATGAACTGAGGTTCATTCAACACATTTTAGCTCTTGTGAAGAAGGTTCCCTAATGCCTCTACTTTTTCAGAAAACTGAGGAAGGCTAACATTTCTCCATCTCTGTAGTAGAGTACATTCACCCTTACTGGTTGTATCACATGCTGCTCACCTCAAGATCGTAAAAAGTTGAAGAGGGTGGCAAAGATATCACAGAATATACAACAAATGCCGTATATAAACAAACACTTGCAAATATACAGTGTACTGTATTGTATTATTATCAACTGATGTGAGAAAACATGTAAGAATTCCATTGGTCTATATACACTATTAATTAATTGTACAAGACACTAAACCTGAACATAAATGCATGGTCAATATAAAAAAAACTTGCTGCAGTAAACGTTAAATACCTTGAACTTGCTCACCAATGATGCATCATTTGACATCTCATCATCATCAACATAAAATGCTAAGGCTTCCACAATATACAGTACATATAACGTGTTTGCATGTTTTAGAATCATTCATTTATAACACAGTTTTCAAGAATACTTAATACTTACTGGGACCTGGCACTGAAAACAAATGTATGCACTTTCTTAAGCCATCATGAAGTGGGGATGAAAGAGCTGCTTACTACAGACAAGCAAAGCAACAGCTGCCCATGTCTGATGACTGTCTGTCAACAGACAACGTGATGAATTGAGCATTCATTTCTCCACTCACTCAGTGAAATAATACAAACCGTGCTTTCATGGTTCATCTGGCAAAATTCAAATAAAGAGATTCTCCATTTCTCAAAGGGACATGTAGTTACAGCAGCCAGGACTGGGTGTCCTTATGTTTTAGAGATACTGTTAATGATGCCATAAATGGCTTTAACACAAGTACAGCCAGTGAATATAATAACCAGTAAGCCTACTCCAGGACTTATTCAAAAACATCAACAATGGCTTTAATATTTAAAAACAGGTTAAAATTTGAAGTGGAATGATATGGATGATGAGCAATAACTAAATGAGTTATTTATAGCCCACAACAGAAATGCAATCAAGTGTCACACTTGCCATAAAAGGTAGAATGCTTAGCCCAGGAGGTTTGTACATTCCTGCCACTCTTAATTGTTTAGAGATTTGAACCATTTAAGTTTCAGGGGAGAGCTCAGCTCTTAAGGGCTACAGTACTCATGTCCTTCTCTTAAAGAGAGACTAATGAATGCTTACTCATTGGTCCAGTATGCTCTTTGCATTCAAATGCACCAGACATCAAATGCACCAGACAATGCAAGCTCTTTTCTACCAATTAATTCTTTTGGCCAAATTAATGGTTAAGACAAGTGACCTACTAGAACTAAAACACATCTGCATTTCAAAGTAAGCAGACCCAAACAGCAGACTGTACCAGAATCTAAAAAGATGAAAAACAACTACAGTTTATAATAAAATGGCCTAGAATAGCTCATTTCATAGTACTAGTGGCATTATGTTTTATTTCAAAATGAGGAAAACAATCTCATCCAACAATCAGTTTATGAATTAATGGGAGCTGCTAATTAATCACCTGGCTGCAAGATATCAATTTAAATGGTAAACACGGACGTTTTCTTATATTTAAGCTTCACTTTGTAGTCAGCTATAAACAAAAAGCTAATAAATATTTAATAGCAAAATACAGAAAAGATCTGATTTCATATACTGCATGAAACTGTGAATTTATATTGTTTTCTGTTCTATTTTACATCTGAAAAAATCTACTAATGAAAATAAAAAACAAAAAACAAAAACTTGTGTTTGGTGACCAGAAAAGCAAGAATGTGAATTTGCAGAAGGTACATAAAACCACTACATTTATGTATACCTTTTTTTACACTTACTGTATAATTAATGTACAGTAACCTAACAACAGTAGTATGCAGTGTGACTGTTATAACACAACATTAGTAGGATGGTTCTAATGTGGCTGATTCGTATATACAAGTGTACATAAATATATAGTGATTTATCACACTGCACTTCATTCTCCAGTGCCAGTTCAACTGTGGGGGAAAAAACTCTTTCAAACAGCTTTAAAATACAAAAGAAACATACTCTCAATTTGTTTTGAATCTGCTATGAGGGATCAGCTGCCAGTTGTCAGCTGTACTGCATAAGGCACTTATTGCACATTTTAAAGGCTTTAAAGTCAGCTCACTAACATGATCTTCTGTTCTCTCTCTGTAACATGCAGACTGCATCCAGCTCCATCCCAGCCACTGTGCTTGTGTCTCTATAGCTGAATCCTGCCGCGGATGATGCCTTCGAGTTCTGTTAATCTTAAAGCTGGAAGTAAAACTGGAGTGAGACAGACAACTAGGAATTTCTCCTCTTCACTGTTTCTTCGAGTAAAAGTGCCAAAACTGAAAATAAAAGTCTCTTTTCCCAGTTTTTTTCAGCCTCTCTTTTGTGTAACTCAGAAACTTTAATGTGACAAGATATACTGTATATATCCATCCATCCATTATCCAACCCGCTATAACCTAACTACAGGGTCACAGCAGTCTGCTGGAGCCAATCCCAGCCAACACAGGGCGCAAGGCAGGAAACAGCCCACCTCTGGGCACACACACACACACATTAGTTTAAGTCAGAGAATTTCAAAAACGGGGTTTAACTCACATGCATTTATTGGTTACTTTGCAAAAAAAATTATTAACTGCTGATGATGTGGATTGTTTTGTCTGTTCTGAAATTCCAAACTATCCTAAATTATGGTACAAAGTCATTAAACACAAGTCTCACAGACCTCATTTAAAAGATTCAGCATATTGGGACACGAAAGATTTCAAATATTGTTTTTACAGAAGTTCTGAAATAAAAGTGAAACTAATGAAATAGCAACAATTCAAAGAAAAATAAATCTTACTAGTGTGTATCCGGAAAACCAAACATGGGGTTTGGCGATTGAAGCCCCCTAGTGTGTGTGTGTGTGTGTATATATATATATATATATATATATATATATATATATATATATATATATATATATATATATATATATATATATATATATATATATATATATATATATATATATATATATATACATATATATATTATATATATTATATACAGTATATTGTATACAGTATATTATATATATAGCAAAATACCCACGCTTCGCAGCGGAGAAGTAGTGTGTTAAAGAAGCAATGAAAAAGAAAAGGAAACATTTTGAAAATAACGTAACATGATTGTCAATGTAATTGTTTTGTCACTGTTGTGAGTGATGAGTGTTGTTGTCATATATATATAATATATATATATATATATTTACACACACATAAACATATATATATACATATCTATACATATACACATATATATATATATATATATATATATATATATATACATACATACATACATACACACACACATATATAAACATATATACATATACGTACATATCTACATATATACACACACAGCTATTTCGTATCAGTGCAATACGCTGCTTGTTAAAACGGATGACTCCGCTCTTACGTGCAAGTCTGCGTATATTATGAACTATCGTATTTGTTCAAGTTCTATTTAAATTTTAAATAGAAGGAATTTTTATTTAGTCGACAGAAATATCTTTGGTAGGAATGGTAAAAACAGACAGGAATATTATTCCTGAATAAATCAACTCAAACCTTAAACAACTTATAATATTTTGCTCTCCATAAAAATATATCCTGTCTAAATTATACAAGTTAGAAATAAAGTAAACATTAAAAGAACAAACATTCAAATTTCTTTACTCTTATGTAATTTTATATAAAAAATAAACTTAGATTTTAAATATCCCAAAAGATTTTGCTCTCCATAAAAATATATCCTGTCAAAATTATACAAATTCAAATATGAACATGCTGCATAACAAAACCTGGAAATATAAATAAAATGTGTTCCTTTCAGCAATAACAAATCAAATCATTCAGTTGTCTTTGCTCATATGTCATTTTAGAGCTGGACGCCTGGCATCTTTTTGGCAACAGGTTCGTTTCTGTTTGGTGTGAGGTTCTGTGTTGTGGAGATTCTCAGGATGGATTGCAGGTGCTCATCAGTGAGGCGACTCCTGTTTGCTGTTTTGTTAGTCTTTATCACTGAGAAGAGCTTCTCACACAGATATGTGCTACCAAACATGCACAATGTTCGAGCCGCATGTAGACGGACTTTTTTTGTTCTTCAAAGTCACCAAAGCGCCGTGCAAACTCAGTGCGCTCAGTTTATCAGCAAAGTGCGTATTTGGGAACACCGTAGTGACGACTTGGTTCAAGATTACTTGGCAACAGGGAAAGTAGGGCAAGTTGCACTGGTGCATTTGTGTCTCCCATAAAAGTAGCTTCACTTGAAATCACTTTGTGATTGTGCACGGGTAAAAACGTCCGCTGAAGTGTCAGATTCTTATTTAATTCTTCTGCTTTCTGTATCTTCTGCATTGCATTCAGGTTACCCTGATGTTTTGTCTCATAGTGCCGTCTTAGATTAAATTCTGTAATTACAGCCACATTAGCTCCACAAATGAGACACACGGGTTCAGTAAACATATACTCAGCCTCCCATCGCTTTTAAAGGCTCTATTTTCAGAATGAACTTTTCTCTCCAGCATCGTGTGAGCTAGCTTCGCAATAACTTGCAGCATCATAAGCTAGACTTGATTAACGCGTAAGTGTTGGCAAGGCAGCTGAAGCGCTGCATTATGGGATCTGTAGTTTATTGTGTTACCAGCGCTTCATATACCTGGGCCATTAATAACAATAATACAGTATATAAAATGATCTCGGGCGGATATAATTACGCTGGTCGGATGTGGCCCGTGGCCCTTGAGTTTGACAAATATGGACTAAATAGAACTTGAAAAGATATATTTTTAAATGTGATCGCAATTCAGATAGAGTTGACGCCAGACTACAGCCTGCATCCTCCCTCGCTCTTACTTTTTTACCGTTCATCTAATGAATACACTGAGTATGGCTTTACCAAAACAATCATTGATGGCGAATAAAGTATCCATTATTCGAGTATGTAGATCGGGATATATATATACATATATATATATATATACCCGCGTATCGCAGCGGAGAACTACATAACTACAGTAACTACTACATAACTACAGTAATAGCTTAAAATATTGCTATTGATAGATTAACATAAAACACATCAAAAAACTTTAATGAAATCAAATCTATTATTATCAAAGTTCCCCAATATAAATCTACTTGTAACGAAGCAGGCGTTTTGAAATTGGCTCCAAGATTTATAGTCTTAACCTTTATTTTATACAGATACGTGTGAAACAAATATTTGAGAAAGAAATGGCCTTTGTACTGACATGCTGTTTCCTCATATCATGGGAAATATATCAGTTGTAAACTCAAACTCCTATCAGTTGTAAAACAATTCAACCCAAATGTTCACCTGACAGCTCAATAGAAAAACACGTGAAGACACACCCATTACTTTTCTAAATCTGCATTTACAATTTTCAAATATCAGATTCACGAACAGACAGTCTACCCCAAAAGTATTACAAGTATGGCAGGAATCATAACAAGACAGGACTCCAGTTTATTTATTGGTATACTCATATACTCAGGCATGCATTCGTCATCTCATACAACTTCAGAGTTATCAAATTGCCTAATGTATATATCTCTGGAATATGAAAGGACACCAGAGAACCTAGTGAAAATCCATGGAAGGTGTGGCCAATGCCTGAAGTTCTAATGAGTAATCAAGCTGAGATTTCTCTGCTGGGGCTGGTACAAGTAGAGCCATTGTGACATAATTTACCTGTTGTGCACCTATTGTTTTTAGTGAATAAAAAAAAAAAATCATAAAAATACACACTAATCTTCAAAGAACAAAAAATTAGAACCGTGATGTGCATTTCCATGCTTTCATTTTTCAAAGCAACACAGCAAAGAAAAGAAAAAAAAGATAAAAATTCTGGCCTAAAGAATGGAAAAATTTTTGTAAGCTTTATCAATGTATAGTATAATTAAAAGTACTTCTGATAATATTGAAGAACACAGTTTCAAGGTACGAAGTACTAGGATCCTTGTCATTTCAGCCATTTTAATAGACATACAGAGAATTTAAGTTCTTGTTTTAAATGTATAAACAATACAACTAAACTATAATCGGTTTCTTTTTTTAATTATCACACTATAAAGAAACAAGAGATTAAGCCGTAGTCAGAGCAGTAGACTCCAAACAACAACCTGCTGAATGTCACATCCTATCCAATATCATCATCACAATTTCCTCTGCCAATTTAATGCAGTATGCATTTATGCACCAAGACCGTGTCTATTTAGGCCTTCTATTTTACTATTATGCAAACGTTTCTCTAAATCACAAAAAAAAAAACAAAAAAAAAACAAAAACACTGAATGCTGCCAAGCGCTTACTAGGGCCATACAGAAGTTTTTCTTTTTGCCAATTACATCCAATCATTTATTTTCTAACCTGATTACCCTTTTCAGGGTCAGAGGGTAATTGTATCAATCAAAGCAGTTCAAGATCTTTTGAGAAAACAGGTTATAACATGAAAAAGGTTACCAGTCACATGAGGCTTCAACAGGTATATCATGCTCAAAATAAAACTATACCAAGCTGCAAAGATCTTTCTAAGAGCATTACAGTGGTGTTTGTTTTAACAATCACACTGTAATTATTAATTTTGAGATAATTTCTACAAGGGCAACTAGACATTCTGGTCACGGTATGCCATGTGAAAGGGCAGGTATAGATTGTGTCAATGAAACAGGAAATTGCTTATATAACTGTGAGCACACTAAGCACCTCCTCCATCACTGAGTCTGTCATCAAAAGATATTATAATTCATCTCTGAAACATGCTATGAAACAATCTATTTAATGGAACTGCCAAGAAGAACACCTTGTCTGCTACAGACACTCCACGTGGGTACATTTAGATTCACTATACATTCTTTGCACCATGTCTTGAATCAGTGATTCATGGTGTACAAAATAATTAAATTAACAGTAAATGAAACTTGGCAAATGTTAAAACATGCCTGCTAAAAGCATCACTATAGTTTTCTGGCACAAACCAAGGAATGAAGTATTCAATACATAATATATGTATATTTTAAAATAATTTTGCCAAACATAGCTGGTTCACTGGGATAGGGCTTTCCAGTGATGTCTCTAAAACAGGGACAGGGTATGTATTCCCTTCTGTGGGGTTCTCACATTTTTTATTTATGTAACTTCTCTCCTAGTACTATAATTTCCTTAGACAGATAAGAGACATATGCATGTTAGGCTTACAGACCATGCTACATTGGCCCATTATGAATGGGCATAAGTTTGTATGAGAGTGTGTAGCCTATGATAGATTGATACCCCATCTCGATCTAGTTCACATCTTGTTCCCACTGTTGCATAGGTCCTTCCGATATTGAGAGAAAGTGGGTTTGGAAAATAAATGGATGGATGGATGGATGGATGGTGGATGGATGGATGGATGGATAGATGTATGTATACTGCATATCATGTCATCCTTAGGCATATTATGCTTCTAGTCCAAGTCTTACCAAGTCTTATCAATCAATATTTGGTATTTTAACAACATTAATAACATTGAAGGCTTAAAACTACAATTCACTGCATTTTTAAGAATGTTCACATAAAATGGGAAGCACGTCTTGTCTGTCTTTCTACATAGTACTTCCCAGTGGGCTGGTTTCAGTGACATTTGGCACATTTAGTCTTCAAACGTGTTGGCAATTTTTTCCTTGAGTTAACTTTAATATAGCATGCAGGATACATTTTTTAAACTTTCAAAAAATCACTCTTACATGCGTCAGCTTCTCAATATTAAATAAGTTAACAAAATTTTAAAGTGACAAGTGCTAAGAAAATAAAAAAACCCTGCACAACACCCTTTTAAAAAATAGTGCCATGAAAATTGCTATACAGTTCTTGAAAGGGTTATTAAACACTGACCACACACATTTGTCTTCTAAAAGAAAGCTACATCTGTAAACACTGAAATAATCATACACTTGCTAGTAATGTTTCCTTTATTCAAGTCTGTACTGTACATAATAAATGTTGTGCTTATTTGCGACAAAGAACAGACTTCACTAACCAGACATATAGTATACTTTTTCCATTTTTCCATAGCCTTATGGATTAATCTTAGAATTTAATTATTAGCTTCTAATGCAATGGACAGGAAGGTTTCAAATATGATGTGGAAAAATGTGATAAACTGCTTAAATCAAGAACAATCAAATTTCTAGTAAGCCATGCTAATTACGGGTAACATTTTAAAATCTGTTTTAACTGGTGTGTACCACAAAACCATGTCAATTTCAAACAGCAGCTTTATCTCTCAATCACGTTTTCTACAAACATATCAAAAAGGGCATGAAGTCAAATGTTTACTACTACATTTCATGATTAGCACCCATAAAACACAAATATCACTACTCTACAGTCCTTAAGGGGGCCAAAAACACTTGGCCTTCCTTCCAAACAAAACTTAAATACTATATTGTTACTTTGCTTGTATGGTCTAAAAAGTGTACCCTGCAAAGGAAAAAAAATCATAAATTCACAAATAAGTGCAAATGGAAAGGACAGCCGAAATGTTAAAAAATAAAATTATTGTGTGATTGAAAAAGATTTAAATCTGCTTTTTGAAGACAAGAACTGGATAACTCTGTTATCAACAATTAATTATTATGCCATCTAAAAATAAACAAAGCACCTAGTTCCTTGAAGTAGCTGCTCATTTAAATGAAAAGGTTTGGCATCAGCTGCCTACTCCTTAAAAACAAACAAAGGCATTACGGACCTTTCCGCTCTGAAAGTATGCAATGAATTCTAAAGTCGCACAGCTAAAACTGACCCTGCCCTTACACTCACGCACATCAAACACTGATTCAACTCTAAACACTAACTCTAAAACAGGAATAACCTGAATGACAGGTGAAACCACAAGTTAAACATGGTCATAATGAATTACAGCCTCAGCTGAGACATTTTCACCAATGCATAAAAAAAGATTAGTTTTTCTTTATGGCCCTTTTTTGAATTGCTGAAACACTGAAGGGTTAATTTTCTGGCTTTAGGATTCAAAGACAATCATTTGAAGAGAGCCTATATTAAAGGATGATAAGCAAAACATTTTACTAGAGTTGACAGAAATATACTTGCTTAGTTTTACTATAAATACTACTTTATTTTTATTTGTTATTGCAAAGCTTTATTAGAAAACTATGAATATCTGGCTTAATCAAGCTTTTTGGGCTAAATGACATTCATTCACACAAATATGTTCACTCTACTCAGAAAAAAATAATAGAGAAGTTCCTATATCTTAACTTTATTAGGCTGTATAGCAAACTCAAACTCAAGGTCCATTGGCCAATTTTCTCATACCTCTGGGACATCACTTAGCATTTGGACTCCTTTTGGAAAAAAATGGGTCTTTTCCACCATGACAGGTAACAATTAAACCAGAGTGGCACCATTGTCTTGGAGAGGCATGTGAGTAGGATAATCATGGATTGTTTAAACTATGGAATGCAGGGAGTTTAGGACAGGCCAAATTTAGCACTGTACATGAAGGGACAAACAACAACAATATGCATAGCAACATAAATTCTAACCCAAAGACTTAAAGTAAAATAAGAAACATGTTAAAATAGCTTTTCTTAATGCTAGACATATCAAAAATAAGTGAGTTGGGGTTGTAGGTAGCTAAGCATAATTGTGATATTACAGGCATAACAGAAACCTGGCTAAATAGCCAAGAGATGAGTATTACAGTAGACTCCCGCGCAGTTCAGAGTTTGCGTCCTCAGTCATTCGCAGATTTTTCCTTAGAATCTAACTAATAATTGTTAGCGGAAAATGCAAATATCCTCTGCAATTTTTATGGCTTTTTTCGTGGCAATACCGTACTTTAGAGAGAACTGCGGCTTGGGATGGTAAAAGTAGCCGATAGAATTTGAAACTGCAACTCCCAGCAGTTCCTGCAGTGGATCTGATTGGTCTTCTGCTGAGGGTGCTGGGGCTGTTGAGGTCAAAGGGTGTCAGCACGGCTTTTAAAAAGGGGGCCGGTGACCAAAAGCAAAAGAAAAAGGTTTTGTAATTTGTGTTTCAAGTTCCAGTCTGTTTGGATTGTCTGCCGTCTGCCTGTGTACATGAGGACTGTAAGTGTATGCATGGCCATCCTGCAAAGAAAGGAGCGCTCCTGAACCTGCCCACCCATTTTCACCATTTCAGGAACTACCATTAGGACTATCTTTACATTCCCATTCAACGTGCAGATCTCTGGACTATTTTCATTATTACATTTCATCCATTGCAGTTTTTCATTATCTTTTTCATGATTTACTGGGTGTGTTTTTTGTACTTTGTTGTATTTAATGTGTAATCGCCGTAAGGGGAACAGGGGTGGTATCGCTGTTTGATTACCAGTTTTCTTTGTTTTTGTCTCTGTTTGTGAGTGCGTGCGGGTCAGGCCAAGGCTGGGTGTGTCCCTGGAATCTCCACCATAAAAATAAATAAATCACTGTCTTCTCAACAGTTGAATCTTAACGGCACCGGACCACCACAGCATTATTCATTTCTCGTTGCTGCTGATTTACTGTGATGCATCTCCAGCTGAGTGTTCTTGTGTTTTCCGTTTGCTTAAAAGCCTGAACAGCACCTGTCCTTTTTGGCTGATTGCTTTGTTTCTCTCTCCTCCCCCAGATATTCTCTGCTCCTGTTGGGGGTTATGTTCCCCTATGATGTTTGTCTATTGTTTAATCAATAACTAACTGCATACTGAGCTCATTTTACTTCTGAAAGAGACATGTTTGTTTGAAGTGTTTAAATAAAGTTCCTGTCTCTACAATCTCTTGTGTTTCTGTGACCCAAGCGTGACACCCTGCAGTACTGCAGCCGCACTAAAACTAGCCAGCCAGCGTCAGCGCTTACCTCCGAGTGCTTGCGTGCAGCCAGTTCAAGCGCAATTGGTTCAGTGATTTACATCCATGGCATCAGTTGCACTTTATACATATTGTTCCAGTAGTTTTTTTAAATAGTTTTTACAGTTCATTAGCAGTGTGTAAAATGATCAGTGTTGCAGTAATTGTGATGCTCTTTGCAAGAAAAAAGTGCTCCATTAAAATTTCACTTTTTCTTTGTTAATTGTGACGTTGACTTAAAGTGCAGCAAAAAAGTATCTGGCGTCCAGGGATGCATTAACCCCTATGTATGTGGCAGTTTAAGGGTTAAAGCCCCAAGCTGCACCATCTAAGGCTTCTGGCAATGAAAACGCCCTTGCATGAATAGCGGTACATATAGCGGTAATATCTGTATTTTACATTCTAGCACTGTGGGAGACATAGCAATACAGTATACAGGTTTACCTTTACATTCTTTATTTTTAGGTAATGTATTAAGCTGAGTTTAAAATTAAATTAAAAGTGTTTTGGGGGCATATTTAGGGTTTAAACTATGAAAATAGGCATTTTTTTTAACCACATCAAAAATTTGCGGGTTTTCACAATTTGCAGGTGCTCTAGGAACGTGACTCCCCGTGAATTTTGGGGGTGTACTGTACATAGATGGTAATTTTCTAGTATCATCACGCAAATCATCAAATTATCGTGACACATCCAAAGGGGACATTAACATTAGGAACCTATAGGTAACTATGCTCAACCCCCACTAACTTTAAGGTTAGTACTTGTGGTTGGGGTAGCCCAGTCTAATAATTTAAGACCGTGGGGGCGATTTGCCTCACGATAATAGAAAAGTACCACATAGATGGTTAAACATTTCTGAGGAAGGACAGACTGAAAAGAAAAGGAGGGGCATTGCCATTTATGTAAAAGAAACTTTAAATGAAACTCTTGTTCCATTAGATGATGGGCCATATCTTAGTGAGGACGTCTGGATTTATCTGCAAAGCATTAAGGATAAGGACATTATTTTAGGAGTGTACTATAGACCTCCCAATACAGACAGTAATTTCAGTGTGCATCTCTTTAACAATTTTAAAAAGGCATGTTTACAGTGCATCTCCTAATCATAGTAGATTTTAATTACTCGGATATTATCTGGGCTAACCTTACAATTAGTGGAGTACAAGAGCAAGAGTTTTTGACATAATCAGTGTCTGTTTTCTAACACCAAATGTTAAAGCACCAGTGCAGGGGGAATTAGTATTTTGTAAAAATCAGGGGAGAATGGAGGATGTAGTGGTGATTGAAGCACTAAGGTCAAGTGACTGTAAATATATAATACAATTCTTAATGCTTTGGAAGACCACAAATGCTTAGACTAAAACTGTTAAGATCAACTTTGGTAGTGCAAATTTGAACAGATATTGCAAAGTCTAAAAGGAAAAAAACTGGGATAAGCTTTTTTACCATGGAGACAGTCGAAGAGCAGTGAAATAGATTTAAAAACATTTCACTATTAATGCAGGACAGGTATACAGTAATCCCTCGCTATATCTTGCTTCGACTTTCGCGGCTTCACTCTATCACGGATTTTAAATGTAAGCACATCTAAATATATATCACAGATTTTTCGCTAGTTCGCCGCTTTGCGGACAATGGGTCTTTTAATTTATGGTACATGCTTCCTCAGTTTGCTTGCCCAGTTGATTTCATACAAGGGACGCTATTGGCGGATGGCTTAGAAGCTATCCAATCAGAGCATGTATTACATATTAACTAAAACTCATCAATGATATAAGATATGCTTCCCGCGCGGTGCTTGATTGTTTGCTTCTCTCCATCTTTCTCACTCTCTCTGCCTGACGGAGGGGGTGTGAGCAGAGGGGCTGTTTGCACAGAGGACACGGACACTCCTCTACAAAGTGCCGCTTTATCGCGGTGCTTCTGTATACTTAAAAGCACTATTGATTTTTTGCTTTTCTTAGCGAGCGCTCTCTCTGACATTCTCTGCTCTGACGGCGCTCCTTTGAAGATAAGACATGTTTGCATTCTTTTAATTGTGAGAAAGAACTGCCATCTCTGTCTTGTAATGGAGCACAGTTTAAACGTTTGACTAAAGGGTGTTATTCCATGTCTAGAGGGCTCTAATAATGATAACAGGGTGGGAGAGTTTATAAGGGCTTAAAATATATAAAAATAACCATACAAACATATGGTTTCTACTTCGCGGATTTTCACCTATCGCGGAGGGGTCTGGAACGCAACCCCCGCGATCGAGGAGGGATTACTGTATCCCAAAATTTAAAAAAAAATAATCTGCAGAGGGTTAAGGCTGTGATTTATGGCCGGCTGTTCATCCCGGCCCATACCCCCATGCCACCAGGTGGAGCACTCCCTGCAGTATGGAGGTGCCACGAAGACCAGCAGGGCATTATGGACATTGGAGTATTTATTCACAGCCCTGCTGGATACCATGGGGGCCGGCAGGAGTCGCTGCAGGGAGGCCCAGAGACTATTTGCCTTACGCCCAGGAAGCACGTCATATATATATATATATATATATATATATATATATATATATACACAGCTCAATCTCACAGCTTGGATTTCTGCTGTCATAATCGGTTTGAGTTTCATGGTTATTATGACAGTATTTGCAGGATTTGTTGTATTGAAGTGACATTCTGCATCTGTCAAGCGTTGTAAGCACACAATTGGTTTCAGCGATAAAATCACATCCATCTTTTGAGAGTTTAAACATTCATAAACATCAAAGTGTTCACTACTGAAATCGTCACCTGTGAATCTAAGATGTTTAAGAGGCATTGGCGGTTGTCAAAAGGTGTAAAATATTTGGCCATTTCGGTACACTTGAAAGCAACAACCGAACAATTCAGCGCCAGCCATCAACTCACATGCAGAACCATAGGTGAAGGGCTTAAGCATTTCACTCTTATAGTGCTCCTGTGTAGTATAATTATCTCCTGTACCGTCATCAGTCCACACCTTGAACCTGTCCCAGTCATTCAATACATAAGACACAATGTTCCTCCGGATATCAAGAGTGAGCCTGATATGGCCGTGCAATATGTAACACAGAGAATGGAAAAGGTAGGTGCCATCTCCGGGCATGGAAACCACGCAGTAAGTGATAGTTCTTTGATCGATAGTGACCATCTCAATAGACATGGTAATGGGGGTTGGAATGATAAAGGAAATGGGTACCTGAGCAATGTAAAGCAAGTCTAAAATACCTATACAATAACTATAATTGTAATAAACAAACAATAAAACAGCAGAGAAGCCGTGGATTAAACAAAAAGGCTGTAGTTATCAGTAGGGAGACGTGAATCCCGTGGCGAAGCAAGGAAGGGAATGTAGAGACTGGAGCGATGGACGGCCTTACATAGGCAGGCAGCCCACAACGTGGGAGCCGTTGGGATGGGGGACCCAACGCCGCCTCACATGGTGACCGAGCTGCAGGCTATGGACGTATATATGTACGTAAGCAGGATTCAGTTAGCGTTGGGAACCCGTGTACCAAATTTCTTGAAGATGGGCCCATAAGTAACAAAGACTGTTGAACAGTTTAATATGGCGGCCGACAGTGGCATCATACCACCGAAATAAGTATGTACATTGGTTTCGGTTAGTGCAGGGAAGACGCCTACCAAATTTCGAGAAGATGGGGCCATAAATAAGAAAGTTCAGCATGGCGGACGTTGTTGACCGTTATGACCATTATGCGTAGAATTTCAAAATGAAACCTGCTTAACTTTTGTAAGTAAGCTGTAAGGAATGAGCCTGCCAAATTTCGTCCTTCTACCTATACGGGAAGTTGGAGAATTAGTGATGTTGGAAAATTCAATATGGTGGCTGACAGTGGCGTCATACCAACGAAATAAGAACGGACATCGGTTTCCATTAAAAGTTCAATATGGCGGCCGACAGTGGCGTCATACCACCGAAATAAGTACGTACATCGGTTTCGGTTAGCATAGGGAAGCCATCTACCAAATTTCGTGAAGATGGGGCCATAAATAAGAAAGTTCAACATGGCGGACGTTGTCGAACGTTAACGACCGTTATAACCGTTACGTGTAGAATTTCGAAATGAAACCTGCTTAACTTTGTAAGTAAGCTGTAAGGAATAAGCCTGCCAAATTCCAGCTTTCTACCTACATGGAAAGTTGGAGAATTAGTGATGAGTCAGTCAGTCAGTGAGTCAGTGAGTCAGTCAGTCAGTGAGGGCTTTACCTTTTATTATTATAGATTTATCTTCACTTTTGTAAAGCATTTGATAAGGTACCACATGAGAGGATGCTCATCAAACTAAAATAAGTGGGAGTTCAGAGTATAGTGAGTAGATTGGTGCAGAATTGGCTAAAACATAGGAAGGAGAGGGTTATAGTGTGAGGAACATCAGAATAGGGTGATGTCAATGTCAATTTATTTATACAGCACATTTAAAACAACATAGGAATGCTGTGGGCAAAGTGGTTTACAATAATAGAATAAAAGAAAGCATACAAAATAACAGATAGAAATAAAATATATGAACATAAATAAAATAAATAATAAACAAAAGTAATGTTTTATAATCACAATTAGGAAACCATCAGTATTACTGAAGGTCATGGAATGCTAGTGAATAGAAATATGTCTTTAATCTTGTTTTGAACATTTCAATTGTAGACGATTCCTTTATGTGATGAAGTAAAGAGTTCCACAGGCGAGAAGCAGCTGCTGCAAAAGCTCTGTCCCCCTTAGTTTTACACTTGGTACGAGGGGCAACAAGAGACAACTGACCAGAAGATCTAAGCATTCTGGGTGGCTTGTATAAAACACACAATTTGGATAAACAGGCAGGAACAAGCCCATGTAAAGATTTAAAAACTAGCAACAAGATTTTAAAATCAATTTGAAAACTGACAGGCAGCCAGTGTAAAGAAGCTAAAATTGGAGAAACAGAGTCATACTTTCTTGTCCTAACCAGAAAGCGAACGGCAGCATTCTGGACCAACTGTAACCTGTGTAGCAGGGATTTGCTAATCCCAGAATACAGTGAGTTGCAGTAACCAAGGTGAGAAAAAATAAAAGCATGAGTAGCTTTCTCAAGATCCCTAGAAGATAAAAAAGGCTTAATCTTACCTAATAGACAAAGCTGGAAAAAGCAGCTCTTGACTACAGAATTTACTTGTTTCACAAAAGAGAAGTTACTGTCAAAGATAACACCTAGATTGCAGACTTGAAATTGTGGTTTGCAAAAGACAGAGAAAGTACTGAAAAGTCCAAGACCAATTTGGGCTTTAGCTGATAGGCCCACTATAAGCACCTCCGTTTTATTTTGATTCAGATCAAGAAAATTATTAGTCATCCAGGATCTTAGTTCAATACGACAGCTGTACAGTTGATTTATTGCAGATCGGAATATAAACCCGAGTATCATCAGCATAGCAGTGAAAAGATATGTTAAAATTTCCTAAAAATAGCTCCAACAGGATTAAGGTACATTGGAACCTCGGTTCACAAACGTCTCGGAACACATACAAATCAGTTTACGACCAAACGCGAGAGTGAGAGAGACGCACAGACACACACACGCGAGGGAGACAGAGACACGCGTGCAACAGAGACACACACGCGCGCGCAGGAGAGAGAGAGACACACACGCTAAGGCTTGTTTTTAAAGAGACATATCTCAGCATTGTTTTAACCATGTTGAATTTAATGAAGACTTTTTTCTATTGGATTTTAACTTCCACTTCACTTCTGTTTACAGCGATCGGTTCGTAGCGTGCATTGTTGCAATGTTCATTTTCTTGGTGGTTTATTAAATTATGGATTTTTCAAATGTTCATTTTATTCCCTGTGCTTAAAACTCATGAATTGTTTTTAGCGAGTGGTTCATACCGCTACAGTGCAAACTTCTTGCAGTGTTAGTTTTCTCTGTTGTTCAAAGTTTTCTCAGTGTTATTCAGTGTTTTTACATTTAGTTTACTATTACGCTGTGCATTCTATGGTACTATTGACTTTATTTGTGCTTAAAAATCTTTTAAAAAATATATATTTACATACAGTTCGTATGGTCTGAAACGGATTAATTGTATTTACATAAAATCCTATGGGGAAAGGACTTCGGTTCACGACCAAATTGGTTTACGACCAGAGTTTTGGAACGAATTATGGTCGTGAACCGAGGTTCCACTGTATATAGAGAATAAAATAGGACCCAAAATGGATCCCTGAGGAATACCATATTTAAGAGGAGCAGTAGACAAAAAAGAGGAATTTAAAGTCACTGAAAAGTGTCTACCAGTTAAATATGACCTGAACCAGTTAAGAGCAGCCCCTTTAAGCCCAACAAGGTGTTCAAGCCGCAACAGCAATATCTCATTGTCAATAGTGTCAAAGGCAGCAGACAGGTCAAGGAGAAGAAGGACTACAGAGGTTAAGAGTGATGTCCCTCAGGTTTCTGTACTAGGGCTGCTGCTATTTTTAATCTATACTAATAAAAGGCAAAGCCCTCACTGACTGACTGACTGACTGACTGACTCACTCACTCACTAAATTCTCCAACTTCCTGTGTAGGTGGAAGGCTGAAATTTGGCAGGCTCATTCCTTACAGCTTACTTACAAAAGTTAGGCAGGTTTCATTTCGAAATTCTACGTGTAACAGTCATAACTGGAATCTACTTTTGTCCATATAAATGGCCATAGCCTGCAGCTCGGTCGCCGTGTCAGGCAGAGTTGCGTCCCGCATCATCACGCCTCCCACATAATTGAGTGTCTGCCCTTATAAGGTAAATATTCGCAGGTGAAGGACTGCACTTAGCATTATTATAAGTGCAGCTACTGCAGGAACCCTCCGATGCTGAACAAGCCTTTGTACACATATCAATAGGGAAGCAAGGTGTAAAGCTTAAGTTTAAATTACGTTCATAGACACGCTGCCGCTAAATATTCACAGGCAAATCCACAACTTAATACCGGGAATGCCCATTAAACATCTTAGATTCACGAGTACCGATTTGGGTAGTGATCACTTCGATGAATGAAACCTGTTCAAAAAACGCATTACACAATTGAGAAGGCACCAAAACAATATGAAGCGAGTGACACATACAAGCATATTCATAAGTGCAGCTACTGCGGAAACAAAGCACGGTGTAAACCTTAAGTTTAAATTAAGTTCATAGACACGCTGCCGCTGGCGTTTGTCATGCCTACGACAAATACGATATTCGCGAGATACAAGTTTAATGAGAAGACGCAGGGTGTAAACGAGTCTTTTGATCACTTTGTAAGGGAGTTAAAATTGCTGTAATGGAATTAAAATTGCTGGTGAAGGACTGTGCTTATGCAAACTAATAGAAAAGCAAGGTGTAAAGCTTAAGTTTAAATTAAGTTCATAGACACACTGCTGCTGGCATTTGTCATACCTAAGACGAATACGATATTCGCGAGATACAAGTTTACCGAGAGGACGCAGGGTATAAACGAGACTTTTCATCACTTTCTAACAGAGTTAAAATTGCTGGTGAAGGGCTGTGCTTAGTGATAATCAAATCCTTGATAACAGCAACACTCATAACAGTGACAAAACAATTACATTGACAATCAGGTTATGTTATTTTTAAAATGTTTCCTTTTCTTTTTCATAACTTCTTTAACACACTACTTCTCCGCTGCAAAGCGTGGGTATTTTGCTAGTATACATATATAAATGATTTGGATAGAAATATATATCACAAGCTGGTTAAGTTTATATATGATACTAAGCTAAATGACAAGCAGATACAGTAATCCCTCGCTATATTGCACTTCGACTTTTGCAGCTTCACTCTATCGCGGATTTTATTTGTAAGCTTATTTAAATATATATTGCGGATTTTTCGCTGGTTCACGGGTTTCTGCGGACAATTGGTCTTTTTATTTCTAGTACATGCTTCCACACTTGGTTTACCCAGTTGATTCCTTACAAGGGACGCTATTGGCAGATGGCTGTGAAGCTACCCAATCAGAGCACGAGGTTATGTTCCTGGGTGCTTATTGGCTCAGCGACAGAGCGCAGAATTCAAATCCGCTTTGCGTTAACCAGGAAATCTCGTCTCACTCATTCAGTATCAATGAGTTTCACTGTGTAAAGAATTAACTTTTGCGCTCTTTTGTGTTTATCTTTGTGCATAGTCAAGCCATTCATTACTGGTTCCAATACGATTTGCTCCTGCTACTGCTCCAGGGGCTGTGCTCAAGTGCCAATGGAAGATTCTAACGATTGCCAAAAAGGTAAATGTTTTGGATGTGTTGAAAGAAGGGAACAGCTACGCCACTGTAGGACCCCATTACGGCATCAATGAGTCCACGGTTCATTATATTAAAAAGGCAGAAAAATATAAGATCTACGGCCACAGTGTCCTTTAACCAGGGCGCGAAACAAGTTGTAAGTGGGCATAATAAGGTGGCAGTCTGGATGGAATCTGCTTTAGGGATCTAAATGAATACTAGGTTACACAGCACAATGTGTAGAGTACAAGATGTGGCGGGTGGCCGGGATGCCCCTGCTGCATATCTTCCGGTGGTGCAACCATGGGCAACTCAATACCTCCCCTGGGACGCTTGGTGGGAGCCTCCCTGGCCGGCAGTGATGCCTCAACCTCCCACAGGGCTCCATGGGAGATGGAGTCCTCAACAGCCCGGTTGGGAGTTGGGGTGGCTGCCAGGGGGTGCTGCATGGATTCCACAGCCCAGCTGGACAACTCTTCAGCCCCACCTGGAAATACAATTAGAACCAGGTGGTCAAGCACCTGGAACGCTTCCGGGTGCGCTATAAAAGGGGCCAGCCACCACCACTCAGTGACCAGAGTCGGGAGGAAAGGACGAAGCTTCAAGGGAGGAGTGGCAGTGCCAGAAGGGCTGTGTGTTTTGTGCTTTATTTCGGACTGTGTTGTGGCTGGAGGGGTTATGGGGAAGACGTGCCCTTCAGCTGAAGAAAATAAACATTTGTGTTGTTTTATATGTGCCTCCGTGTTAGTCTGTGCCAGGTTGGGCGCTATATAGCGCTACTATTACAAAGTGAAAAGAAGTTATGCTCAAGCTTTATAATGGTGAGACCTCACCTGTAGTGCCGTGTGTAGGTTTGGTCTCTATGCTAAAAAAAGCCATAGAAGCACTATAAAAGGTCAAGAAAAGACCAACTATGCTGATTTCAGGACTGCAGGGGATGAGTTACGACAAAAGAATAAAAGAAATAAACCTTTTCAGTTTAAGCTGAAGGAGATTAAGAGGTGACATGAATTAGGAGTTTAAAATTATGAAAGGAATTGGTACAGTAGATTGAGACTGTTACTTTAAAACTAATTTAACAAGAATACGTGGACATGGAAACTTAGTAAATAATAAATTTTACAAAAACAAAAAAAGGTTTTTCTTTACACAGAGATCCACAGACACATGGAATAAGTTAACAAGTAGTGTGGTAGACAGTAGACCTTCAAAGCTAGACTTGACATTACCTAGGAGGAACTAAGTGAATAGGACTGGCAAGCTTTGTTGGTCTGAATGGCATGTTCTCATCTTAATTTTTCTAATGTTCTAATTAACTCTCTATTATGATAACTTACAGTAGCACAGTGCCAGCACATTCACTGTCTTTCAAGTGTTTTGCTCAAGTGAAAGAATGCTGCTACAACAAAATTGCAAAAGATGTCTTGTTTTATTTTAAATTAGAAAAAATCAAATCACATTAAAAGGAACAGACCAAAAGTTCTTGAAAATCTGACAGGCTTTATTAATGTTGTCCTCAATTAACTTAGAATGCTGAACTGATTCTAACCTTTTGAACACTTCAATATCTATGATTGATTAACTTCAAATTAAGTCTTCTTCTTCTACTTCTGCACTCTGCATGCAAAGCGTATATATCTGATCAGTTTTGAGTAAGCACTGGATAACATGCTGAAAAATAATGCAATTATTATAATCAGTCAGTCAGTCAGTCAGTCATTCTCCAACCCGCTATACCCTAGCACCGGGTCACGGGGGTCTGCTGGAGCCAATCCCAGCCAACACAGGGCCCAAGGCAGGAACAAATCCCGGGCAGGGTGCCAGCCCACTGCAGGGCACACACACCCAAACTAGAGGCAATTTAGGATCGCCAATACACCTAACCTGCATGTCTCTGGACTGTGGAAGGAAACCAGGGCACCCGGAGGAAACCCACGCAGAAATGGGGAGAACATGCAAACTCCACGCAGGAAGGACCCAGGAAGCGAACACAGGTCTCCTTACTGCAAGGTTGCAGTGCTACCACTGCGCCACCATGCCGCCCATAATCATTATAATGAGGTTTTAAAATACTGTAAATAAAATATAAGGGATTCATTTTTTAAAACTCAGTTTATTCTGATTAAATTTTATAGGCCTACTTTTAATCGATGTAGGAGAAGAGGCCACTTCAAGTAACAAGTTATTAACTGTCTGCTATATAATTATGAAAACTGCCATTACAATTGCTAATTAGAACATAAAACTACCATTACAGTAACTAACCCATTAACCCGGTTTTATCCTAATCAGGGTCACAGCAAAACTGAAGCCTATCACAGCAAGCAAAAGCAGAACACAGAAACAATACCAGGACAGGGTGCAAGTACATCACAGAGCAAACACACAGAAACACACACAAACACTAAAGCCAATTTACCTTTGTCAGTCCACCTATCCTGCTTGTCTTTAGACTGTGGCTAGAAACCAGGAGGTAGGACAAGCAAACTCCACACAGGGAGGACTTGGAATGTGAACCCTGGCAGAGGCCCATTCATAAACTAATGTAAAATTATTATTTAATGTTAATTCTCATGTTTTTGAGAATGTGGGCGGAACATCCTAACAGATGTGGGGAGAAAATGCAAACAAGACACAGATAATGAAAGGATGCATGATTCGAACCTAGGATTCTGGATCTGTCAGACAGACATGCTACTAACTGAATTACCAAGGCACCCCTATTTTCATTACACATTGCTTAACAGAATTGAGGTCAACAAGATCAGGGTTTAAAAGTCTAGACTCCTGTATTTCAATACTGCTTTGATTACTCTGCAAGGCAGTTTGCTAAAATTGTATGTAATATTAAAAAAGAGGGAGGACCAAATAAAAATACATTTCAGAAGAAATGTGCTTTAAGTGATAATCATCTACACAAAAACTTCAGCTACTCTAATTAAAATTTCCTTTATTCAAGCATTTGTATCTACATGCTTTGCTCATGATCAGGAATTACTCATATTGGTAGCCAGTGAAATCAGCATTATTACACTTAACAATTATCTGAGCTGACGACATGACAAGCACAGCCACTAAAAACATACCAGTGATCCATGGTTTACTGGCTTTAGCAGGTTGACATCAAATGCTCAGATCAAACTAGCTCAACTTTGAGGTTCAGAGAGAGACACTTCATTTTTCTGTGTTCTGACTTTATGGTGTGTATATCTGTAAGATTGGGAACGGGACAACATACGATCCTGTGGGTCACCATCTTCATTACAGTTGCAGTTATCACACTCAGAGCTTACTCCTAACACAGAGATAAGGAATATTAATCAATGCTGCAATGCCACAACAAACCAGAATGATAAGAAAACCTTACACCTTTACTATAATCCTTCATTAAGTTATGAACCCTTTATTGAAATAAATTACTTTCACTTCTATGACTGTTTAGAATTTTAATATTTTCAATAATATTACAATTTCAGAGTTTAACTTCTTGCTGGGGCAAAACAGTTTTTCTCCCATGCACACATGGCCAGCCAATAAGATCATACCTATAATGACAATCTGATTCATTCCCATTAATTCACACATGCCTAAGACAATTGAAAGGATGAGATGTAGCTGCATTACAAAGAAAGCAAAGCGATGTTTTACTGCTTTATTGCAAACCGTTAAAAACTTTGAACCAAAAAAGGACGGCGTACACTTTTACGGAATCTCTTCGCGTACATGTTCAGCTTTTCACTAGTAGTCAAAGGCACTATATAAAAAGACTATGATAATACATCACTGATTGTACGGTCTGTGGTCGTGCAGCACTGGTATATTGCCATATCGGCAATGCTGCAGACCACCACATACAGCATGGTTCTTGGGGGAAAAAAGAGATTTGTTGCTTGGAAAGGAAGACTGCTTCATCGGTCCCAAAAAATGGAAATTGGGTATCACTGTTCAGATGCGATCTTTTGTGTGCAAAGTTGTACTTCTTTTTTTCTCGTTTTGTAGCGAACTTCCTTTTACCAGACAGACAAAAACCACAATCGGAAAGCTTCCGTTTTCCCGCATCTGTCTAGCTACTAACCTGTCGTCGCCCTCAACCTCATAGAGGAATGCCATGCCAAGTCACAGGCATGGAATCAACTTGTTAGCTAACAAATTTTCGTACAACATCATAATAATAATAATAATAATTACACTATCCTGGCTGCCAAGGATGATTGCAGAAGTCTATTTTTTCCTCTCCCCAAGCGGAGAAATACGACCCCATTTCGACTTGTATGCAATGACAGCTGCCTTTACGTTGTGTAATAAAGAAGCAGACATCAGATTTATATGTGGATGCTGATTTTTAAATAGGGCAAATGCCACTTCGAGCCGAAGTTGCCACTTACCTTCCACCCGGGAGCGTAGATCGGACACAGTTTTCTGTACAGCCGGCATGCCTCCGATTTAGTCCGGTGACTGTGGTGGTGGCGGCTGCGGCGGCAGCAGAGGATAAAGGCACCTGTCAAACTGTAACTCTTCCCACGCTCCTCTTTCTTTCTTACTGCGCCTCTTCGCCTTCACAGGCGAACGCTTTAATTTCAAAGCCGCCCCGCTTATGCTATTCGAACACCTCACGCCGATCGCTAGAGCTTCTCATCCGCATCTGCACCTGACGTCCGAGCACAGGGTGGGAAGTGAAGGGGAGGGGATAACGCTGCAAACAGAGATAAGCCAAAAAGCCCAAGTCAGATCTCACACGGCTCGTTGGCGGAAAGACAACAACACTGACTAGAGTGGGCTTGTGTTGACAAGATAGCAGGCAACTCCCCCCACCCTAGGTCAAAAGATCGAGCGAGAAAAGGCGCCCTCGTTTCCCAAACTGAAGTGGCACTGAAAGAGCTTTCTTTTACTACGGCGTATACCACTGCTCGGCGGTGAGCGGGAGGCGCCGGCCTGCAGCACACAAGGGCCGCTCGTGGAGACGCAGCGCTACTACAAGAAACGAAACCGAGTGAGCTTGTCGACCCTTTTCTGTCCGTTTCTCGAACTCCCTTTTGCGTCGACTTGTAGCTCTTTAGTAACAGGTCACAACTGACATCCTTTCAATTTTAACTACACAATCGCGGTACCCCAAGACAAAGAGGCGACATTGGGAGTGACAACATCCAGACGACGTGCTTCATAACAGGCAGGCTGCAGCTGCCTTTTAAAGTTACGAGGTGTGTTATCTGAACCTGTTTATATAGAGAAACACCGAATGCAAAGCTGTGCGCGTAATGTATCGCCACCTATCCCACTGTAGAGTAGCACTAAGACTGAATGGGTGCATCTCTTAGGTTTGGGGTCTCTACGGTAAAATAAGTGTTTCATTCAAATGTGAACCGAAACGTGAAAAATTTGCTATTTTCACGTAATAACAATACGCAACGCGTCCCCTGTTACAAAACTGAACTGCTTTATAATACGAATGGTAAATGTACGGATCGGAAGCCCAGCGTTGACAGTTTTAGCGCATTCTTTCTTCATTTGTGACTAATAGTAAGACCAGAGTGAGTCACGTGATTGTGAGAAGCTATCCCTTCCCCCCGTAAAACATCTTCAATCACGTTCACGCTGTCAGTGAGAAGTAATTTTGGAAACGAGGGACCGGAAAGTCGGCCTGTGGCGGTGAGGTCACGTGTTGGAGAGTGGATTTGGGGTATTGCCTATTGGCTTGTTTAGTATAACGGAGTTTAGCTTGTATATCGAATATAGTACAGTTTCCTATTGTCGCTATTATGGTATTGTGGCCGTAACACCAACAGTTGGAAAAAAGTCATTCATTTATTCGAGCAGAATTGTTCTAAAATAATAACAGTGCCTAAGCATTTATATGGAAAATTGTACTCCAAATTTTAAACAGCTGTATTTTCTGTAGAGCAGTGCTTCTCACATTCAATCCTGATGGCCTCCTGTGGTTGCAGTGTTTTTCCAACCAGTTCAAATTCTAACTAATTTCCTGCCATAATTGTGCAAGCTGTTATTTCACAATTTGTATGTTTCAGTGTTTATCCAAACATTACTAAACTAGGATTGCTAAATTTTAGTTGGTATTTAGTAAGCATTAATGCACACCATTTAGATGCAATCTTTGGGGAGAACTCCAAGCATGCTAAGTATGTGGTAGGCCTGGTATCTAACAACAATGACCAGGCTTACCTAAAGAAGTGGAGAGTCCATCACACTGGTGTCAGGGCAACTGCCTGCTCCTGAATGTCAGCAAGTTGATTGTGGAAGTTGGGAGAAAATAAGAGAGGCATTACCACTCATCAGTGTTAATAGCACTAAGGGAGAAAGGGTGGGTGGTTTCAGATACCGTGGTGTTCACATTACAAAGGACCTGACCTGATCCAAACATATCAACACCTTGGTAGATAAGGCACAACAAACGTCTTTACCACCTCAGATGCCACAGGCTGCCCTCCCAAATAGTAAAGAACTTCTACATATCCACCACTGAAAGTGTCCTGACTGGAAGTATTGGGTCCTGGTTTGGGAACAACACACAGCAAGACTACAAGGCTCTGCAGAGAGCTGAACACATCACTGGGTGTGCTCTCCTTAACTTCCAGGACACCTATACCATGAGATGTTGGGTTTAAAATTGGATTTTATCATGGATTTTAAAATTGTCATCTTCATCCTCATCTGAATTTCATTTTACTTTTCCAGCCATCTGAGCAGTGACCTCTTTGCTGTGTTGAGGTCATAAAAAAATACCACTGCCTGAAGACCAAGGAAGAGCTTTTTCCACAGTTCTTCTGCATCTTGAATTGCAAAAGTGTCTAGAACTACATGATGCCCTATAATTATTAGCTCTCCTACATCAAATTATTTAAATTATGTATTTACTTGTTATTTATCATTTATTTGTAATTATATTAATGATTTTTATTGATATTTATTAAGTCATGTATTATTGTTATTATCCTTTGTATTCCTTTTAGATGCACGTCATTGGAATTTAGCAACTAAACATTTCACTACTTATTGTACTGTATGTGTAACTTGAATGTGACAATAAAAAAACTTGATTTTATTTGATTCAGAAAATATTTAGACCCCTTAACTTTCTGCACACTTTATTGTGTTGTAGATTTAATTTCAGATGGGCAAATTTACAATTTTCACCCATTAATTTACACTCAATAACCCATAATGACAAAGTGAAAATATGGTATATTTTCAGAAAGGTTTGTAAATTTATTAAAATCAAAAAACTGAAATCTCTTATACTTATAAGTCACACAATTTAATGTTTTTATTTTGGATTTTAAAATTATCCTCTGAATTTCATTCCACTTTTCTAAGTGGTCTGGTTGTTTAAGCTGTTATCCACCTTCATTAAAGGATCAGTGTCTGTGTGCATGCCCGGCTGCTATGTCTCTGTTGTTTGAAAAGATGGTGCATCACAAATATATTTAGTAATAAAATGCATTGTATTTGTTTTTCCAACAGATGGCACATCACAAACATTAACACTGTTTTTACAAATACCATACCAAATGGCATTTAACAAAGATGTACGCTTTGCATGCTGCACTGCAAATGTTAATGGTAAGGTCTAGGTTGGTTATTTAGGTTTCAACTCGTTTTAGACTGGTAGCACAGCTAGTTTACTAGTAAATTCACTTGTGGTTCTCACAATGAAGTCATGTAACTGCAGTTTTTCAGTATTCAGTGTTATTTGTCCTTGTGTTTGCTCTGACACTTGTTAATTGTCATTATATTAAGGGTGCAAATTCTACAGCAAATATGTATGTTAATCAGAAAATAAGAAGCAAAATTAAGCATTGATGGCAAAAACACATGCACTTCTATATTTCTTCTAACTGCAAATCTGATACTAAGATGATTTTCTGAATGCAAAAAGAAGAAAAAAAATACAATTAAACAAAGATATCAATTAGTGGTAAATAACTCACTGATTGTGAAACTGGCTAGAAAAACCTGCAGCCCCATGGGGCCACCAGGAATGAACTTGAAAAGTATTGCTGTAAATCCCCTCCTTTTTAATCAAAGACCATTGTGTGACAAAATACAACAATATACTTTAATAAAATCTTTTAGAAGGTTGCAGGGATTCTAGACAGAAATAAGTTACAGATGCATTTCTCTAGAAACATTATTGCCTCCGGAGTCCCACAAATGTGCGTTTGATTGCTATGTATAATATAGTGTTTGCTTGTTTTTTCAACACAGCTTTGTTTTTTAAGCAACTGACTTGAACTGAAATTTGTTACACACCTACTCCTCAGCATAAGGTCAGGTTTTTAACCTATAACTTTGGGCTTTGCCCCCCCTTCAAGGATGGCTCCGATTTAGAGCAAGTGACAGGGAATTATACAGCATGATCTATCAACAGAAAAACAACTCCATGCAGGTTGCGATGGAAGTGTGATAATTAACATACTTACTTTTTAGCCAAAAAAATCTAAGTTTGAATCCAAACTATTTGCTGTTTCTTTATTCAATAGTTTATTTCACTATTTTGTTGTGGTCTGAAGCTGCATGGGGGGTGGGGGTAGTGTCATATTGTTTCAAGAGTTGTTCAGTACAGTTTGTGGTTTTTATCATAATAGCTCACAATTACACCATCTTTACAATCTGCCCAACCGTGTTTCTTTGTCATAGTGTATATGCATACGTAAGATTTTTGACATATAAGTTTCTGCTTAGCCTGTGGGGCAGCTTGATGTTGAAGCAAGTAGTCATAACACCACAGGTAACTCAGATCTCATACTAAAATTTATTAAAAATGCTGTACAGCAAAGATTAATCAACACAATCATTTAAACAATATAACATGAGTGTTGAAAAAGACAAAAAACTTCAACATATAAATGATACTCAATTGATAAACCATACAGAAGAAGATGGCATAGTATGAAATTACTATGAATTATTAATGAAGCGTTCAACACAAACATTTGTGAAATTTCTTTGCAAGAATTGAGTTGAAGTGACGTTAACATATACGCTTTTACGTTATGTAGTGCTTGAGATCCATACACATACATGCACATGACGTTGCAGAGGTGACCGTGATACTAAATCAGAGGCGAATGCCAATGTCCACTTATAACACAATAAAAAATATTTATAGTTTAGTATAATATAGTATTTATTTATTGACAGCAAGTCGCATCATACATTGAATAAGATCAAACACAGTTGCGTAATGTGCGACAGGAGCTTCCACCTGCAGCTGAAGTCACTTCAGTAGTCAGAGCACATGCAGTTCGTGAGCATGCCTATGTCGATCAAACACAGGAAGCTCTGAAGTCTACTTGTTATTTTACACTGTAGGACAATATGTAAATAAATCAAGGTAAATAACATTCGATCTGGCTTTTACAAAGTATATAAGTAACATATAAATGTTTTTATGTAAGGACCATCATAAAAAATAATCACAAACTGGGCTTTGCATGATACCTTGGTGGTATTTTGTGACACAGCAAGGCTCGAACTCGTGACCTTTTGATTATGAGTCAGTAGTTCTTACCGCTGTACTACCAAAGTAGTACACTAATCTGATTTCTTTTTCTTTGGTTATATTCTTGAATAAAAGCACACTTGTTTTGTTATACTTGTACCTTTTGTGAAAGTGCTTATTTGATATTTGGACTTCAGTCTTCACACATTATACACTTCATGTAAAAATTTTGTCATTAGTACTAAAACATGAAAAAAGTTTGTCTTTTAGGTATGTCATGCTACACTTACATACAGTAGATCTTTGTAGACCGAACACATGAAATTCATGTGTTCCAAATATATATATATATATATATATATATATATATATATATATATATATATATATATATATATATATAATTTACACTATACAGCTCCCAGTACATGACTTTCAAATAATCAAGGCATGAGTTGGGAGCACTTTTTGCCATTTCTTCGGAGGTGGGGTGATGGGATAGTAGGCTGCTTGCGCTTATCGACAAATTTATAAGACAAAAGACACTGACGGAGAGATGCGAACGGATTTAAGGTGGGCCAGGTTTACGAGTTTTTTCGTAGGCTTTGGTAATTCTAGTGATAGGTAATACAAGCATTGCATATTCCCCATCGTAATAACGTAATACATTCAAAGGTCTTACATACCATCTTCAGTGTCTCTGTTGCTGTCTTTTTTTTGTCATATTTACAACAGAATGCAAAGAATTTTTTATTTTTAACATCTTTCTTCCCTCAACTCACAACACAGTGAAACCAAACATTTTCTTACCGTGATGATTTCTTGCACTGCCACCTTGTGGAATCCTCCAGATTTACTTAACGTGCCCAAGTATAGTCAGTACACTACTTGTGTAGCTGCAGCATCCTCAAGCTCACATGTGACATAGCATTAAGTATATCCTCGGCCTTAATTTGCCTGATGTAAGTGAGTGTGTACTGTGTTGAACTGTTACATTGTTTTGGTGTTTGGGGCATTGAAAAGTTGAGGAAATGGACTTTGAGTCTTTGAGACTTTGATCTTGAGTAGTAGTTTATTCATCTGTTAAAATTAAATGACTTACTTCTGTTGTCATTTAACAGGATTACAACCAGCATCCAACCACCCCACCCAAGACAGCTTAGCTTAGACAGCTATTTAGCAAGAAATATAATAAAAGAGAGAGAAAAAGAGTCAATAGGTAAACTAGCACACACACCATGCAGGAGCACAAGGCGAAGAAAGCAACAAAAAAAAAAGAAATTACAATGAGGAAAGGTGGACAGGAAAAACTGCCACATGGAGCAACCCCAAACCAGCTCTTTACTAACTGAACAGCATGAATCCTGTTGCAGATTTTAGAGCCAGAATAGTTGTTGACCTAGGAGGCAGAAAGTTCAAGATTGTAAAATGAATTGCTTCCAGATTGCAGCAGAGACAAGGGCAGATATTTCCAGCAAGAGGCTAGATGTTTACTTCAGAAACAACAATGTTTCAGATGTTTGTTTTGTTATCTGCACCTCACAAAGTTTGTCATTGTTTGTCATTGTCAGACTTACAGTAACTCTCTGGATGTACTCTTTTGGCACCTAAGCTGCATTCATGCCAAAAAAAATCTGTACATTATCTCCTATTATGACAGCTATGTCAAACTCTTGTGCTGTCAGTTTCTGAGAGCAGCCACATCTGGCATGTACATGCAGTACATACAATTTTCCTCCATGAATGTGGAAGATTACATCTGAATGGTGATGCATTTTCGCCTGCCATCATTTTATTGCTAAGCATGAAGCATATTGGCTGGAGCTATCACTAATTAATATCATAAGAAATTATCAATATTACAACATTACAAAGTAAGCATTTGTTAGATATTTCAAGTACTGTATTTCAGGAGAGATTAAGACAAAACAACAACTTCAGTTTGTGAGTAGCCACTGATAATTTAGCAGTGCAACAGTCCAGGAGAATGCTGATGTACTTAATTGGTTATGTTACTACAGAAAAGGAGTTTATTATGTAAGCATTTTTCAATTAAGAGTTTTGTGCTATTAGAATTTCCTTTGCAACGGCCTTCATGTTATTAGATTGAGTTGTCTGTGTACTATATTTATCTGAAGCTCCAAATGCCCTGGAGTCTGTATTTGTTATAACCATGGTCATTACAGTTTATCTCTAAAATATTCAAGCAGATATTAACTCACAGTTCAAGGTGGCCTGTCTGGTAAATATTGTGCTCAAGAATTTCTGTATTCATTCTTGCACCACATTTGATTAGTTCAGAGGTTTTCAGCCATGCTCCTTGGGTATTGCTGTGATTTCTGGCCTTTTTTTCAGGTAGGTAATTTATCAATGACACACTGCTTTAATTAATTGCACGCCTGGGTACTTCAGTGGCTTATTTTTGTTCATACTGAAAAGAGGAAATACATCCCAGCTCTTTGTGCAAGTTCCTATTTAATTTTTTTTACTTCTCATAAAAAATATTTTTATATATATCACATTATATTATTATTTGTTTTTCTTAAACTGCATTCCTCCTCATTATGTTGCTTACAGAATACTGTTTCTTGTTAATAATACGCATATTTAGATAATAGAAGAAGTGTTGTCTTTTCTCCATGGTGTGACTGAAATGTATGCAAATAACCATTAAATGAAACTCTGCAATGTGCACTTTAATAACATCTAAATTGTTTGATTTGTAATTTTAAACTGTGGATCAGAGGAGGAAAATCAAGAAAAAATGTGTCTTTGTCCCAAACAATATGGAGGGAAATGTATATGCAAACTTTAACCGGAATTAAATCAGGCAATGTGATATCCAATCAAACCTTCTAAATCCTCATGACTGTAAGCATTGAATTTTGGGCCCAACAAAATAATGTTTAAACAAATTAACACTCTGAATTGGCACATACGATGCCTTACACTTTGAATTGACACATTATAAAATGCCTTAAAGGGTGAACTAAAGAAAAGCTGCAATCCCAAGGGAAAAAAAGTATTAAGTTCTATGGTTATTTTTCCCCAGAGCAAGCCGGAACATCCAAGTTAATAATGAATTTCATGTCACAACTGGGTACCTCAGGTTGCATCTTGCCTGTTAACTGTTTTAAACGATAGCTTCAAAAGTAGGTATACATAAATATAATCTTTTAACATATTTAATCCATGCAACAAATTCTTGATTGGACATATGCTACAATTAAACCTATTTACAACTATTTCATTTCATAAACCATCGTTTTTGGTTATTTTTGGAACATGCTTTATTTTAAGGAACAATGTAAACATTAAGCATTGAAGGGTGGAGTGGTGGCTCTGAGGCTAAGGATCTGCACTGGTATCCCAAAGGTTGCTGGTTTGAATCCCCGTCACTGCCAAAAGAGATCCTACTCTGCTGGGCCCTTGAGCAAGACCCTTAACCTTCAATTGCTCCAGAGGCACTGTACAATGGCTGACCCCCAAGGGGTATGCGAAAACTAACAAATTCCTAATACAAGAAATTGTATAAGGTGAAATAAAGAACTAAATAAATAAACAGTGTATTTCCTTTTATACCAGGGGCATCATTTATAAAACTTTATGTGGCTTTGAGCATGAAAATATGCACCAAATTAAAAACAATCTGATTTATAAAAGTTGGAGTACACATATTTCTATGCAGTTTACCTTTTAAAAATCACAATCACCTTGTAAATGTGTGTTCATTAATGCACCTAGAATGCATATCCATATTTGGAATAGGCTAAGCAACTTAATACATATTGTGGTCCTTTCATGTATGTGCACCCCTATCATACGAAAACTGGATATAACACCTCATTGGTCGGTTAATGGCTTTCAATACTGTGGGCATGAGAGAGTGAAATCTGGCTGAGATATTCCTGACCTGCTGGCCAATTCCCTTAGAAGTGACAACAGGTAACCATTATAAACTGAGCAAAAAAGTTTTTGGTGTAAATACACAGCATAGATCCTCTCAAAATGGAACCAAAATACAGACTGTACATCATATTCATCACTTCTGAGATGTAATGTGTTTGTCACATCAATGCATATCATAATAATAGCTGGATGATCTGTATTATTATGTGTGTGAGTTGCCATTTAGCTGGTTTGGCAGCACTTTCCTACATGATCAAGCATGTTTTCATTTTCCAATTTCTCCAAAATGTTGCATATGCAGGGGTCAGAGTTGCCATAAATATACGCATTTTCCCCTGTCAGGTTTTCTTTCATAAAACCCAATGTTCGCATGGTAAGTTGCATATGCACGTTTCACAATACTTATTTAGACAAGAAAGTGAGCTCTTTTTCAACTGGAGTGACAATCTGATGGAATTAGAAACAGCTGAAGCCCTAACTTGCACAGCTCTAAATTTATTGAATGGAACTGTCCTACTTTTTAGGACAAGATGACTTACAGATGCAGCTTTCCTTAACTTGAATTACTTTATATGTTGTTACCATCTAGGAAAGTTGCAGCACCCCAGAACCCAAACACAATGTCACAGATATGTCACAGTATAATAGAAAAGATTTATTTTCACCAAATACCTTGCACAAAGGCTTTAAAAGTGATATATACCAAATACAATAAAATTCTTCTCCCTCTTTTTTCACCTTCACTTTTCCCAAATGAGCTTTGTCCATCCTCCACACCCAGCTCTGGCTTGCCTGGATGAGGTCGAGAAGCCTGTTTTATGTTGGACCCGGGAGTACTTCCAGTTCTAACCCAAGGAGGCTGCCCCTAAGTGTATTGGGTGAAGGAATATTTATTAGCGCTTATCTCCTCCAGTCCTTCCATTGTACTGGTCTCCCAGTGGGGTAAGGATCCTTGTTCAATCCCAGTCGGGATGTCAGTCCATGTGTGCCGTCCATGTCATGAAATATACACCTTCTGAGCACCCTTTTTAAAATTATTTCTTCGGTTTCTCTTTCTCTGTATTTTAATTTTTTGGTTCCTATCCTAGTTAAATTCTCACCACCTATTGCGCTGTGGTACATTATGCAACTGTTCTCTTTTAGTAGTATATTCCTGGTCATCCTGCAAGTTGTACTCATGTGTGAATATATAAAACATATCAGTATTTTTCTCACTCCCTACTATATCTCTCACAAAGCCAAACAGAGTGATAACCATGTGTTCCTGAGCAATACAGTAAAACTATCATTCAATTATTAACTGCAAATATTGGATTTTTTTACAGCTGATCATTTTCTGCTTTGGCTAATAACTACTAGAATATGTAGCAAGTTTTTTTTTGTTTTAATAATAAAAATAAGAAAGAAATAAAGGATATTTGAAATACAAATTGGGTTAATGTCACTTTTTTGCCATGGTAACACTTCATGGTTACCAAGTAACAGTTGAGTGAAAAATAATAAATTGAATGCTGTAATAACTATAATTTATATAATTTGTTAAATGATGTTGCTTTATGTCAAACAGACTTGTTTTATTTTAGCTGTACAAGTAAATTTGAACTTGTTGGATATTACATAAGAATAGAACTCACAGTTCTGTGTTTCTTTTCATTTTAATTGTATACCATTTTTAAACTGTTAAGGTAGAATGTATTTGCTGAATTGCCGAACTTTCCAGGAAAGGCAGATCCATTAGGTGTAGGGCCCTAAAACTCTGGAATAATGCATTTTCCAATAGCATAGCACTCACTGGCTAGAACTGCCTCTGAGGCTGCCAATAATGTCTTTTTGTGAATTGTAGAAGTAGTTTTCATTACTAAATCTTTCCTATTCTTTTTCCCTTGTCAGTATCTAATTGGATCCAGTTATCTTTTGTGATCATAAAACAGGGCCTTAAAGTGTCGTTGTGAATGATGGACCTATTGTCAGATCTTTGTGAGACTCTGTCAGAATGAACTAGGTTTGTCTTTACTGTGGGGTATTGTAGAGTACCTGGCAAGGGGCTGTACTGACTGCTATATTCTAAGAGAGCTAAAATTTCAAACTGCAATTTCTGATGCTTTTTGAAACTCATGAGATATAACATAATGCTTTGTATGTCTGAAGTATTCTGAGTTTTTACTTAATCATATTATGTTTGTAATTAGTGTATAGAACCCTGTGTTTATATGTGTAAATACACTTTGTAATAATAAAGTATTGTATATAAGGGTGGGGCAGTGGTGCAGTGGTTAGTGCTACTACTTTACAACTCATCCTAGAGGCTACATATTCTCCCTGCTTTCTGTGTGCTTTTTTCCTCCCACAATGCAAAGTGCTAAAATCAAGTTGATTACTATTTCATAACTGGCCCAATATGAATAAAGGTTCCCTTGTGTGTATGTCCTGTGATAAACTGGTGCCCTGCTCACAGATATTCCTGACTTTCCACAAAATGCTCCACACCAACCTACTCTGAACTGGATTAAGTGGATTCAAAAATGGATCAATATGATGGCTGGATGACTGCATATTACAGAGGCAAGGAGGTGCAGTGTTAGTGTTGTTCCATCACAATTTTAGAAAAATAGACATGAATCCCAGCCTGGCCACTGTATGTGTTGAGAATTCACATTCTCCTCATGTCTGCGTCTTTTATGTTTTCTAGATTCTAGATTTCCTTTCACATATCAATATGGTGCATATTAAGCTGAGTAGCAAATCAGAACTGTCACATGAGTGAAGGAATGTGCTCTGTTATGGGACTGGTAGCCAGTTCAGTCATAGTTCTTGTCTTGTTCTTGATGCTGCTGGGTTTGGCTTCTCCCTTCTGTTATTCAAAATCAATTGAGGATGTACTGTATATACATCTCTGTATATACATGTACACTCACCTAAAGGATTATTAGGAACACCTGTTCAATTTCTCATTAATGCAATTATCTAATCAACCAATTACATTGCAGTTGCTTCAATGCATTTAGGGGTGTGGTCCTGGTCAAGACAATCTCCTGAACTCCAAACTGAATGTCAGAATGGGAAAGAAAGGTGATTTAAGCAATTTTGAGCGTGGCATGGTTGTTGGTGCCAGACGGGCCGGTCTGAGTATTTCACGAGGTGAGTGTATATATACTGCATGATAGCTGTTGCGTTCAGTTCTATGTCAACGTTTTGTGATTTTGCTGCATTTTCTTTTGTTAATTTTAACTCATTACTATTATTAATAATGTATAGTACATTTAGCTTATTTATAAGAAATAATTTTTTGTAAAGCACACACTTGCATGGTATTGTGTATTAATCATGAAATATGTTCAATTACATTTCCTTTCTTCATTCTAAAACTCCCACAACCACTTGTCTTCTAATTAGTGTGTAATAGTTACATGGTGCTTGAAGAAATTAAGATTAACTAACACTTGTGTTGCAGGTTACGATATCTGACTCACTTAGTCAACTGCACTAATTATCTTGCTTAACATTTGAAAAAGAATAGATAATCAAGACCTTTCATCTTACAGTATTTGCTTTATGAAAGGGATGTCATTTCCAATAAAGCACAGCAAAAATGTACTAACAAGGAAATTCGAGGACTCCAGAGAATAATTACAAACAGTTAAAAAGTATTTGTATACATAAGTAGTATATAATGGAGCAGGATTCAATATCTTATGCTTTTCAATCTTTTTCTCCACCATTGTAGTTTCTTTCGAAAATTCATACTTTCATGTGAATTCTGTCACGTATTTTATATATAAAGACATTTACTACATCCCAATTATGCTAGTCTCTAATTTAACTATAAAAATCAATTCATCCATCCATTTTTAAGCTATTTATTTCAATTTTAAGGTGATGGAGAGCAGGAACCTATCTGTATAGCATCAGGCACAAATCTACCATGGATAGGGTGCCAGACTTCTATTCTCACATTGAGACAATTTAGGGTTATCATTCAATCTAACATGATGTTTTTAAATTGTGGAGGGAAAGAGGAATCAGGAAGCAATCAAAGAGAAAAAGATACATGTTCCATAAAGAAATATTTCTACCAAGAGCTGCTGAATGTCAACAATGCTATTCTGTACCACCACATCAGCCTAGTTCTAAAAATATAGTTGTAAATGGGAAGATATTCATAGAATACATACATTAAACAGTCACTACACAGAGGTTATCAACATTGTTTTTTTGAAGGCCACAGAGACTGGAATATTGGATTTGTTCATCTGTTACTTAAGTGGCTATGTCTACATTTAAATTTAAATTCTTGCTTGTTGAGGCTTCTTGTTTCCTGGTTTCACAGTCTGTAGATTTAGAAATAGTTGCAAGAATATTGTAATGTGAGATAAAATTCTATAATTATAATTTTAAGCTAAATGTGTATGTCTTTTAATTTGTTTCATAAGCCTTTTTCTTTACTTCTTTTGAAATACTTACAGTAATTGCATTGAAAACAATCAGTTTCTGGCATGCAGAGGCACTTGTGGTAAGTCATACTTCATAGCAGCAACTAACATGGCATCCTAGATATGTGTCAACTCTTTTCATGCACGCACTACCACAATTATTGTGTTAGATTTAAAGCAACTTTCTTTTATTACACACCTACAACAATGCAGATGCAGGCTACTTTTCACAGTTTAGTAATTATAGGAAAGTGACTTTACATTAGATTTATTAAAGAAATGAGAAGTCCAGATATTCAAAGATTTCATTTAAAGGTGTGAAAAACTACAGACACTGGCTTTTTCCATGAAACCCTTGACATTCTCACTTTGCATCATACAGCATTTGAGAAGAAGGATTTTGGTTTGTTTATGGCTGTTTCATTATAGTCAGAAAATGTTGTTAAATTTGGTCTGAACTATGTTAGTTGGTAGAGTCACCTGCAAAGCTTAGTTCGGCTTCTATATTTAACTCTAAAAATAGTAGCTACTAGATATTCTGTTTCTGTGTTTATATTCAAGAACTGAGAAAACAGTGAAAGGTATCTTATTTGGAACTATAATGTTGTTTTATTTTTCTGTAACTGCAATGAGCTATGCCTTTCAACCATTGTTTATGGAACTGTTATTGAAAGAAAGTTAATCAGTCTGCCTGAGTTGGGCATAGCAATTTATTGTATTACGGTTTTATGGGTTCTGTTTAATGTCTGACCATTCATATTGATAAATGATATATTAGTTATAGAAAATTGAAAGAAAGTCTCTCAGACATGGACTTTGCCAGCTGTGGAATGCAGAATGTTTGTAGTATAAAAAGTTGATCCTAATTCTCCGTATACTGCAAAAGATGAACTGTTTTCTTCTTAAACAACAAAAGATACAAGAATATCACATAAAACATGCAACAAAAGAGAGTGGTTACATTCATGGCTTATTGAAAACTGTGTGAATCATATAAAATCATCATCTTTCTCTATTTATCAGCCCATTATCTATCTATCCATGATCAACATATTAATAATGTGCAAGACCAGTGGCTGAAGTGGAAAAAAAACTTGTGGTACTCCATGTTGCTTCCACGTCTTCATTCTCCTACTACATTGTTGTCCTCCTTGGATGTTTAAAAGCTTGTTGAAAGGACAGAAGAATAAAATGACAATTTTCCTACTTTGTCATTTCTGGAATATGCTGTGTTTGAATCTCTGGAATCTCTGAAAGAATTTTTTTTCTCATTCTGAGTTTGTGAGATATGTTTTTTCAGTTGCTGAAATATTTTTTATTGCCATTGCTACTGAGTTTCATATTCTCTGGAATATATTTTTAATGATGTCTTTTTCTAGATATTATAAATTTTTATTCTTATTCTGGGGTGCCATTTTGTGATGTGTTTGTCGCTACCATTTTGTGACAATTTTACATGCGTCATGGTCATATTATTTACAGTTGCTATGTCTGTTTCCCAACATGTAATGAATTGACTCAATATTTATGTTTGGGATATAGACACCAAATTACTTGATTTTTCTTGCAATTTATTAAACAAGAAAAATAAACATTTCTAGCTATGATTGGGACATTTTCTTAACATTATTTTTGACTTTGACTTTGGTTTTGTGTTTTTAACTTAATGATCAGTTCTTTGTTCATTCTGGTACTACCGAGCCTATCTTATTAACAGATCATGATTTGCAGCCTGCTCCTTTTGTGTCCTTCATCCCCTGGTCCTTCCTAGCTCAATATTTTTCCTTGCAAACTATTTTTCCACTCAATGTACATAACAGGTGTGTTTTAACCATCTGCCCAATTTTTGAAATAAATTCCATGTGTTCCCACACATTAGGTTCACAGACAAAGTAGGGAGGATATCACAGCAAACTAAGTTGTTAATTTCCTTGCAATTTTCAGATTGATGCAGGAATTGTATTAACCTTACATCTGTTGGTAAAGAAAGATTCACTGATCTTGACTTTGCTAACAATGCTTTGATCTTCGTGGAGTCAATAGAGGCTCTGATCAGGGCTCTCGAGAGACTGAGCGAGGAGTCCGAGTGTCTGGGCTTGCAAGTGTCCTGGATAAAAAACAAGATCCAGGCCTTTATGGACCTTTTGGGCACAGCCATCAGCGGTGTGTCTATCTGCAGAATATCGACCTTGTCAAGAGATTTACTTACCTCAACAGGTGGTGATGCTTCCTATGATTGGGAGAGCATGTGGGGGTCATGAGGTTGCTGGAAAGGGGTGTGTGGCACTCCTCATATCTTTGCAAAAGGATGAAGGACCAAGTCTTTAGAGTCCTGGTGCTTCCTGTTTTTCTATATGGCTGCAAGACATGGATGCTATCCAGTGACCTGAGATGAAGACTGGACTCCTTCGGTCCTGTGTCTCTACGGAGAATCCTTGGGTACCGCTGGTTTGACTTTGTGTCAAATGAGCAGTTGCTCGCTAAGTCCCGATTGAGGTACATTACCTGCATTGTGAGGAGCATCAGTTACTTCACTACGGCCTTGTGGTGCGATTCCTCGAAGGTGATCCAGCTTGCAGGATCCTCATTGTTGAGGACTCGAGCAGCTGGACCAGGCCAAGGGGACACCCATGTAACACCTGGCTGCAGTAGATAGATGGTCATTTACAATCGGTGGGACTGGACTGTGTGTCTGCCCTGGGGGGTTGCCAACCATGGGTACCAGCGCATGCTTTCCAACCTGGCTTGACCTGACTATCACTCCTGGAAAAGAAGAACTTTGAAGTAATGTTATAAGTGAAGGAACCATTATGCATAATTAATTGAAAATTAATTAATTTTCAAATACCAAAAAGTTTAGTGTTGCAATATGATAATGTCTCACAATAGAGGTCATTCTGTACTATGATGCAAAGATGCAGTGTAATAATCTCACTAATGCAATAACTGCAGCCACAAATCCCCAGACCAGTAAACCTACGTTGACTAGGAGACTAGGTAAACTTCTCATAGTGACATAGTTTTCTGCAGCTGTGGGTTAGCAGCATTAACCACTGTACCACCATGCAGACATTTAACATTTCTCTTTTTTTTGTGTTATGACCTTTGTTAGTCAAAGTGATGCATATCTAACTCTGTTGGTATTGAAGCTGGCACTACATGAACATCATGTACAGTATAAGTAAAACCTTGTATGGGGAAATGTTCCCTAGATAATCATAAACATGTAGCTCTCACCAGTGAGTGGCATACAGCGTGCCTTCAAGACAGCATATTTGCCATTCTGCCATAAGTTGGTTGTATTTTTGTACAAATGCCATATCACCTTTGTGCTCTAGGACTTAACTATAGTAGCGTCTTTGTTGGCTGTCTGGAACAGTTCTTTCTTTTTCACTAATCTAGATTTCAAACTTGACCTGTACAACCTATACAAAATATACAGTTGCTGAGTTGGTAATGGTAGTTTAAACATAAGAGATAAATGGAAAGTGGTAAAGTCAATGATTCCATCATTATCCAAGTATTCATCAAGCACCAGTTTCTCTACTGACTTTTCAGGAGCTAAGGATCACATGTAAAGAGTAATCTGAAATAGTTGCTTGGGATGCAGTATTAAATAGTCTAAATAAAGCAAATGATTTACTTCTACAACAGCTTTGAGTGGTGTAATGACATACAGATTTCAATCACTGCTTGACCGCTTAAGCATTTTAAGACTGTGGAATTAAACAAATGCTGAAAGTTTTCTCCGAAACCGGCAAAATTAGAAAATAAATACTTGCCATCTGTTTGGAATTAGAAAGTCTTGCTAAGCCATCTTGTGCCAGTTTGGTTTTAAGATGGCAGAAGTCTCTGTGACATTGCAAGGATAAAGTCAAACTCTTGATATAATTGCAATTTATTATTTTTCTCCTTGTTATTTTAGGTGTGCACATTAACATTGTGCCTTATGACACACCAACTGAGCATTTGTTTAGTATTGCTGAAGAGTTTCTGGATTTTATGTTTAACTGATGCTCATCTAATGCCTAGGATATAAAATAACTTGATGCAGTTGGAGTGCATTGACCTTCACTTTCATTTCCTTAATTATAAAATGTGGGATATGAGTCCACAGTGCTCACAGTTTTACCTGGCAATACAAATTCTTGTTGATTAACAATTATTTAAAGAAAAAGTCAAGACATCATTTGTGATTACCCAAACTATGTACTTCAGGTTTAGCTGAAATATTACCTGTTCCATTTGCTTATTCCCCAAAACTCTAATTCTACTAACTCTCACACACTGTGGTATTCAAAATGAGTTGTCATCATTCCTTACCTTAACTGGTAAGAGAATATGTGTATACATAGTACTGTATGTGTGTGTGTTTGCAATGTATGAAATATAGCACAATGGTAAAACTGAAAAGGGATTTGAGGTATATTCTTATGACTCAGCCATGAGTCTAACTTGAGTCACAATTTTAATAACCTACTTGATTTTGGGATGAACCTGTGGCTTACAACATGTTCTGGCTAACTATTTTACTCTATAGCTAAGCACAGACATCAAACAAGTCTGTGGAATGAAGATGATGACTCTTCGATGTGAATCAAAACTCTAATGGTAATGAACAATTTAGTTACATCTGCAGAGTTAATACATTTGTTTTACTGTTATACTCAATTCTTTGAGTTTAGTTTTTGGGTTTTTCAAAGCAGAATCTTATCTTGTATACTTCCAGAACAGTACATTTGGATCTTTCCTCAGTGGCTCTAAATGGCTGTTATTTACAGTTAAGAAGCATGATTCAAGGTAAACTAATGGATTTGAAAAATATTACAAATACTACAAATAGCAAAATAAAATTATTAGCATGCATAAGTGTAATTACACATAAAGTATTATATTATTGTGATTCAGCCTGTTTCAAAGTACTGGTCCAGTAAAAAGAGACACCACACCAGCCACAATACTTTAGTTGTAACTTTTTCCTTGTAGTACATCTATATACGTAAATGCTAAAAAGTATAGATTTATTGCTGTTTGCCCAATTACACTTAAACAGTTCAAGAAACTGTTTTTTGAAATCTTTATAATCTGAAATAATTTATAATGCAGATTAATTAAGTTAACTTATAAAATAAATATACACTGTAAATATGCTGACACATAAATCTTTTGACAACTGTGCCCCATCTATCAGTGGTTGTGAAAATTGCAATATGTAAATAATTTGATCATGAAGAAAATAAGTTGTTCAGACACAAGGGTTGCCAAATTTTGCAAAAATGTGACCATACCCATCTCTATTTTATATATATTGAGGCATCATGAATCATTTATGTCTCTCAAATAAAATAACTGAATATATGTGCTATTGCTATGTAATGATATGTTTTTTTTTAATTAGAAGGGACGCTGTCATTTCAGCAACTTATAAATTCTACTACTTGATTAACAAAGAATTCAAAGCAAAATTGAAAAAATTGCAAACTATAGTTTACAAAATGCATCTAGTGGATCATAGATACCAGAATGTGTGGACCTGATTTGTCAGGTTTGTAGCATGGGACTGAGTGCTGCAGGCCAGAGGTCAAAGAATAGCATACAGGATTAAGCTAAATGGGATATATTTTTTCCCTTTACAGATTAAAAAAATATAATACAGGTAACCTTAATACATATATTTCATTACGCTTTTGTTTTAGGAATTATGTGTCTTCATGTGTCAAGCTGGAAACCTCTTAAAGATGCTAAAGATGTTGGTTAAGGCAGGTAAATGTGTTTTGTTAATGCTGATATTGCTCTTTAAAACACTGATATTTTAAGCCATTATAATAATAAAAGGAAAATTGGAAATATGGCAGTTATTTTCTATTATACTTAATAAGAGGAAATCAGCTTTTTTTGCTATGATAGATGCTTAATAGATCAAGCATTAAACAAGCACAAATCTGGTAATCAGGTTTGTGAGTGAACCATAATAGGATCAGGTGGGGAATTATACCTTTTGGGTGATGAAGACATATTTAAAATCTGTCTTTATTACACATATGAATTAAAAAGTAGATCAGTGTTGTAGAAAATCTGTTTTATTATTGACTATACAAGCTAACAGCTCAATGTTTTTTCACAAGTATTTCTACTGGTACTATCTGTGTTGCATTTCATCTTTTGCTTGTGTATGTTATTGGGATATCACAAGGCAAAGTTGGCAACTTCTGATTTCCAATAAGTCATCCTAAAATTTATGAGAACAACAATTAATTCAAGCGTAAAATGGTTAGTGCCTTTCTCTAATCAGGTTTCACTTAGAAAACTATATGTGTACTCTTTGAGGTTTTGTTCATCTGAAGACTTGCATACTTATGCAAGGGAATTATTAGCACAAAACTGAAAGAAACCATACTTAGAAATATACATCAAATACAATAGTTTTGTTTTTATTTGCTTTTTTAATAATCGTCCATCCATCCATCCTCTTCCGCTTATCCGGGGTCGGGTCGCGGGGGCAACAGCTTAAGCAGAGAGGCCCAGACTTCCCTCTCCCTGGCCACTTCTTCCAACTCTTCCGGGAGAATCCCAAGGCGTTCCCAGGCCAGCCGGGAGACATAGTCCCTCCAGCGTGTCCTGGGTCTTCCCCAGGGCCTCCTCCCGGTTGGACGTGTCCGGAACACCTCACCAGGGAGGCGTCCTGATCAGATGCCCGAGCCACCTCATCTGACTCCTCTCGATGCGGAGGAGTAGCGGCTCTACTCTGAGCCCCTCCCGGATGACTGAGCTTCTCACCCTATCTTTCTGTAGCTGAGGATCAGACCGCCAAGGTCCCCGCCTTCGGCCACCACCCAACTCACACTGCACCCAACCTCCTTGGCCCCTCCTATAGGTGGTGAGCCCATGGGGAGGATTCAATATTTGTTGTGAATTTATTTGTAATTTTATTTCCTCCATTGAATTAATTTCTAACTGGCACAATCAGTTCCAAATACTTCAGTGCATTGCATGTTGAATGGTCTTCTCTGACCTTATTTTTGACATTGCTGGGAAATGCCACAGATACTGTGATAGTGAAGAGATGGTTATGGCAAGAATCACACTAGTATTTATATAATTATCATTGTCAAAATATCTTGTATTTTGCTTATTCATGACGTAACACTCTCAACCTCACTTAATACAATTCAGGCTCAAAGTTGGCTGAAGTGTATTCCAGTTGCATTAGGTTCAAGGCAGAAACCAATCCTAAAAAAGCATTGGTTCATCACTAGTCCCTCTCACTTTTTTCAGCATACATGTCTTTGGGATGTAAATTTAAATCAGAAAGACCCAGAGAAACACTCCCACAGTCAAAGGGAGAACATAAAAACTACACTCATACAGCAGCAGCCCTGAGCATAAGATTTAAACCCAGGATTCTGGATTTGTAAGGCATCCTCATCAATTCCTGTGGCATCAGGCCACCCTCTTTCATATCATATTTATATTATATTAATTTCAAAAAATAAGTGATCGGATTATTCAATATTTCATTCATTTAATGGTATTTTATTAGTAGTGATGGTAAAATGGATAATCAGCATTGAAATTAATTATTTTATCAGTCACTTTTTCTGAAATAAAACAAAATTGGTAAATTAAAAAGTTCCATTATGCAAATGTGTAGGTTGACCTGATATGGTGTAACCATTTCAGATTTAATAAAACAAACTAAATCAACATGTGCATGGTGACTGCAAGGACATTCCCGAATTTATCTCATACAAAATGTAATACAATTTAAGAAGGCAATAGTGATATTTCTGTTGATGTCCTAAAGTTCAAAAAAGAAGTCTTTACATGAAGAATGAATATCAAACTTTCAGTTTACGTTGGTTCCCTAATTGTTTATACCTAGTCACAAAAACAAAGAATTTAATTTTTCTTCACAATTATGTTATCTATTTTGCCAAAAACATTTGAAACATGTTGCCAAATAAATGGCTTATAATATGTTGTAAGACACAAAATTGTAATTCGAAGTATTGACCAACTATTCTTTTGAGACACATAAGACTGAGTTGGGACGTGTGGGTTTGAGAATACACTGTTATTTTATAATTTGTGAAATGTACGATTATCAAAGTGGTGACCCGGTAGCGCTGTTACCTCACATTAAGGAGACCTGGGTTTGCATCCCGGGTCCTCCCTCTGTGGAGTTTGTATGGTCTCCGTGTGACTGTGTGGGTTTCTTCAGTTTCCCCCACAGTCCAAAGACATGTGGGTTACGTGATATTGACACTAAATTGGCCCAAGTGTTTGGTGTGATTGATATTTGTGTGAGTGTGTGTTTCAGTGTGTGTGTGTGTGTGTGTTCTTCCTGTGATGGACTGGTTTGTTCAGGGCTTTTTCCTGCCTTGTGCCTTGTGCTGGGCTCCAGCACCCCTGGCAATCCTGGTCTGAAGTAAGTGAGTTAGAGCATGACATGACAATTATCAAATTTAGCATTATTTTTTGTGTGTGTCATTGTTTTATTTGTTATGCTGGTATAGTGTGCCTGTGTTAGCACTGCTGCTGACCAAGGCTATTTTGCTGTCCTAGTTGTCCCATATGTCTGTGTTTTTTTTTCCTTCCCCGAGATAATCATGCCTCCTCTTTATTCCAAAGAAATGTGTGTTAATTCATTTGGCATCTCTAGACAGACTGCTTGACACTAAGTGGGTGTGTGCATGAATGTTCATTAGAAAGCCCCTTGTCCAAGGCCAATTTCTGCCTTGTGCCTGATGTTGCTAGGGTAAGCACAAAATAAAGGAAAGTGCTTTCAAAAAATGGATGAATAGACGGTTTGTTCTCCTTTTTTCCACTTGTGTGGAGTCTGCATATTCTCCCTCATATGAATATTTTTCTCCATTATTCTATTTTTCCACCCATATACATTTTACGGAATTTTTACCCCTGATTTGGCACGAGTATCAGTGAGTTTGGGGGAGTGCTTGAGTGTTCACAATGAGGCACTGGTGCCAGTCCTAGGTTAGTCTACATTTCGCATCCTAGAAGCACTAAATCCCTGCAAACTAGTAATGCATAAGCAAATGAATGGTTGTCTGCAAGCTGTAAAATTTCACAGGGAAAATATATTGGGGTGTCACAAAGCAAAAAATTACTTTCAATATCAATGTTTTCCTCATTTTTTAAAATGAATAACTAAAACAAATCCTGGAAGCTGCAGTATTACATGTAATCTATAATTTAGAATTGAATTGGGAATATCATCAAAGTAAAAGCCATTTTATTAGTTTACAGTATTTTACTTTTAAACACAACACATTCTTGGAAATAAATCAGAGATAGGTATGTTTACAGTATATTACTGTACTTGGGGAGGATAAATGAAATGCATTCTGGGAGATTTAAGAAATAAATTAGAGTTAGGTATGTTTACAGTAAATTACTGTACTTGGGGAGGATACACACAATGTATTCTGGGAGATTTAAATTTCAGTTGAAAATAAGTGACTTTGGAGTGATACCTGTCACACACCCTACACACACACACACACACACAAAGGCAGCCTTCCCTACTTTTCAAGACAACTTTAAGTTGACAAAAACATGGCTTTAGTTGATGAGGCAAAAGCTGATGTTGTTTCTTTACTGTTGAGCTTAGAATGACTATTTTCCCAAAGCTGTTGCATTAAGTTGATGTATCTTAAAATGAATGGCCTTTCACCCTAGACTGATTTTTATGAATAATGTGTACCTGAGGAAAAATAATTTTGTGTGAGTTGCTGTATACTGTATTATGCAAGTTTTCAGGACTTCTCATACATTTTCTGGAGCTTTTTTCTTGACAGAGCATTCTGTATTTGCATAAAGAGAGTGATTTGCATATGGAATTGCACCCATTGGGGTAAACGTGCAAGTGGTTCCTGGTGAGCCCAAAAACTTTGGAGATGAGGAAAGAATGTTAAAAACAGCAAACTTATTTTTTCCTGAGTGATGCACAGTGATTACATTAAATTACTGTTATTTTAATGTACAGTTTCTTACTGTAAGATTTACATTTGTTACCCATAATTCACTGTAAAATATACAGTAAAATTTTGTACAATGCTCATCCCAAGTCTGAATTATACAAACCGGATTCCAAATACAAATCGTGAATAAAAACTGAATGCAATGATGTGGAGGTGCCAACTTCTAATATTTTATTCAGAATAGAACATAAATCACGGAACACAAGTTTAAACTGAGAAAATGTATCATTTTAAGGGAAAAATATGTTGATTCAGAATTTCATGGTGTCAACAAAAAAGTTGGGACAAGGCCATTTTCACCACTGTGTGGCATCTCCCCTTCTTGGGTAGTTTTGCTGCTTCAGGACCTGGAAGGCTTGCTGTGATAGATGGAACCATGAATTCTACTGTCTACCAAAAATCCTGAAGGAGAATGTCCGGCCATCTGTTCGTCAACTCAAGCTGAAGCGATCTTGGGTGCTGCAACAGGACAATGACCCAAAACACACCAGCAAATCCACCTCTGAATGGCTGAGGAAAAACAAAATGAAGACTTTGGAGTGGCCTAGTCAAAGTCCTGACCTGAATCCAATTGAGATGCTATGGCATGACCTTAAAAAGGCGGTTCATGCTAGAAAACCCTCAAATAAAGCTGAATTACAACAATTCTGCAAAGATGAGTGGGCCAAAATTCCTCCAGAGTGCTGTAAAAGACTCATTGCAAGTTATTGCAAACGCTTGATAGCAGTTATTGCTGCTAAGGGTTGCCCAACCAGTTATTAGGTTCAGGGGGCAATTACTTTTTCACACAGGGCCATGTAGGTTTGGATTTTTTTTCTCCATAAATAATAAAACCATCATTTAAAAACTGCATTTTGTGTTTACTTGTGTTATATTTGACTAATGGTTAAATGTGTTTGATGATCAGAAACATTTTGTGTGACAAACATGCAAAAGAATAAGAAATCAGGAAGGGGGCAAATAGTTTTTCACACCACTGTATCTATATATCTATAGATACAGATAGATATAGATTATATCTATATATGTAATATGTATATATATATAATATCTATATATATCTATATATCTATATCTCTCTCTATATATATATACACATACATACTGTACATACATACACACACACATACACATTATATATATATATATATATATGTATATATATATATATATATATCTATATCTATCTATCTGTATATCTATATATATATATCTATATATATCTATATATCCCCGTGACCCTGTGTTCGGATTCAGCGGGTTAGATAATGGATGGATGGATATCTATATATCTATAGATATATATATATATATCTATATACTTTGTACTTCTTAAAAGGCTAAGCATTTCTGTTCAGCACACAAATGCAGTCCAATTACTTTCATTTACAGAGACAAAAAAATGATTCCATTGTACTGACACAAGGAATACTGATGTCAATTACAAATAAGATTTTTCATTAATAAGATTACAAGATGAAATTAAATAAAACAATGAGAAAATCATAAGCACTTTCATACTCATACAATGGCTTCAAAACAGATACATTCAACATCTGTTGAAATATCTGAGTGATACGTGAAATAAAACAACAAGCACTTTCTTTGAGTCATTTGTGACATAGTATAGTCCTGTAGTCTGAAGGTTCCTCTTACTGAAAAGCAGCCAACAAAAGATTCTCCATTATTGTGAGAAATAACAAGTAAAGGATGCAAGTAAAAGCTGATAAGGATAGACTTTTACTAACTGGCAAAAAAAATGTGTCCAGTGTGGGTGTACCTCATATTGTGATCCTAATGTCTCCTGCCACTTTAAGCTGATTTTGGAAAAATAATTTCTGAGAATGCAATAGCATACCACAAGAGAAACATCCGAATACTCCTAGTTATGGTCAGTGTCTAGAGTCTGATGATAAAATGCACAGCTGATGCAAAGTTAATCTAAGTGGGAAGAAACATGTTTATAAGAGAGAAATCACCCTGCCTTAAACTACCTTTGTAATTGTTCAACATTTGTACAATATAATAATCCCAGTACTTACACTCATACAAAAATCACATAAATTAGACATTTGATGCTTTCAGTAAAGCATTGTTCTTTTTAGCAGTTCTGCTGACAGATATTTTTGACATGAACTTAAAAAGGAGAGATACTTAAGAGCTTGAATAATGAAAATAGACAAAAGCTGTAAACAGAACACAGGTATGGTGTAGCTAAATACAGACTTGGCACATACAGCAAAGGTACGGGTAAGGTCAGGTGAGTGGGATTGAATGTACTTCTATTTAGGACAAATTGCAGTGTTTAAGATAACATGAAAAGTTCAGGTAAATATGCTGACCACAATGCTAAGGGTGTACAGGGTGGCGAACTTCAAGCTGCTGTGTTCACCTTTCTTATAAAACTCCATCAATTTCTTAAACCATTTGTCCAATTCATTGTAGTAGACTTATGGTACATTTAAGTTGTACCTGTAAAACTGATCAAAGAACACAAAGCATCAGAGTCTCTGAATGGTGGATAATTAAAATATTTCATTCATTAGTGACCTCTTCCCTACAGCTCACAGAGAAACAGGGCATGGCTGGGTACAGTGGAGTATTAAGTTCTGAAGGTGGTTGGCTAGTAAGTAGAGATTGCTACAAAGATTTGGAGTATGGGCACCAAAACTATTTCATCCCCCTGTGTGATCTGGGATTAGAATAAGGCTGCCATCCCTCTTATATATTGAAAAGGGTTATTAAGGGATGTTGGTGTAAAGTGGTCTAAGCTCTACAATTTTCTGTTTCAGTTTCTACTTTGTGGAGGGAAATGGCCAACTCCAATGAACCTAAAAAATGGCTTCTAAACCGAGAGAGAGAAGAGAGGGGTTTACATATTCTCCCTGAACTAAAAGAAACTGGGCATTGTTTTCCACATTTACTAATTTTTAGCTACAATTCTATAACAGCAGAATTAGAATGCATTTTCATAGCTGTCTCCCACGTCAATACTGCTCACACATATGGAAGCTTCAAACAGGTAGAAGAAGCCCCATCACAATTATTTAAATCAAATATACTACACTATTAGTGTGCCCTGTTCACAACATGTTATCAGACCAATAGCAACAAAAAAATGAAAGTTTATCACCTCACAAATCCCCAGCAACAAACTTTAAAATTCTGCATTCAGATTGGTGGCATGAAAAAATTGTTAGGTGAAAAACACATGCATTAAAAACGTATGGAGCTATTAACCTCCTCTTTGGTCAGTTTATTTCCTGGAAAGATGCCTGTCAACAATAGTATTGAAAGCATCCCTGACAACTCTATTATTTACATACTTGGCCAAATGAAACTCCTTTTTTTCAGAAAAGTAAACAAAAAAATCAAAAATGAAAAATAGGGAAAAAAATAAAGTACTACATATAGTATTACGAAAAAAGGACATTTATAGTGAGTTAAGTAGTGCATTAGTTGAGTGGGTTTTACCCTTTAGATATTGTAATGTAGTATATGTATCCTTAATGAGTTAAAACATAACTTTTTTCCTTACTTTTCTATTTTTTACCATCTTTGCTTTTGTTTTGTGCGTGTTTTGTGGAATGCAAATCTTTTAATATTAAAATGTGCCCACAGATTTTCTTGCTTTAATATAAATAAACAAAATGTAATTTTTTTTTTCTCAACTGTAAGTGCTTATCTGGTCATTATCTGTTTAATAGCTGAATTTTTCACTTCATGCATTCTTTAATGGGGTGCATACGCGACTAAACGAAACTTTATGGCTAATGTGTGTGTTGGCCTAGGTAAGAGGTTTATAATCACAGCACACCTAATTGGCCAGATCTTGGGAATAAAACTGAAGTGACTGGTGATTAAACATAAGGCACTGATTTATCCAGCAAAGCACTCTGCAACAACTGGCACAGTGCAATGCCTGCATAAGTTACGTCTAAATTATATTACAAACCAAATATATAAAAAAAATGGCACATCTGTATTTTTATTGACATACCAGACTGTCCAGGGAAATACAGGACAGCTGCTTACTGTCTACACAGAGGATTTTCATTGCAATTTAAACCTATTGTGTCGGCTGACAACATCATCCAATATGGGTGCTGTTACAGTGAAGGTGAGTTCCCCCAGATTTTTTCTCCATTTAAAGCAATGAAGAACAGAAAGACATTGTTCTGTTAAATAGTGTTGAGTGTGATAGATGTTCAGAAACCCATTTTCTAATTTTAATACTAGTTAATTCCATAACACAGATAATGCATTCTGTTTCTAAAGCCATATATTACAGAGGTATCAGCTTATTCCAAAGAACTACCAAGGACAGGAGATGTGGACTTCCCTCTATGTGCTGCCCAACAGGTATATTTTGTAGGTACTGGTGGTACATTTACAGCATCTACTGGCTTTTAGTTTGACTATTTAATCATCACACTTTAACACCAAGTCAGTTAAGCTTCAGGAATATGAATCTGTCCAGTTAGGAAGCATAAGCCATTGTGAATCAATTACTTCTACTTTGGTGCAAATGAATGTAAAAGCAGGTGCACTGGAGAGGCAACAGCAAGACAATCCCCAAAAAGGAAATGGTTTTGCAGGTGGTTGCCACAAACAATTACTCTCTCTTCTTATCCTACCTAACTCTTTTCTTTCGAGTTTTGTGTTTTGCTAGTGTCCTTGTCATAACTGGTAGCAACAGGTGGTACCTGCAGTCGATTCAGGTTGCACAAGTAGTCCAGCTTCTCCAGGATGGCACATCCATACATGCTGCCACAAGAAGGTTTGCTGTGTCTTGCAGCACAGTCTCAAAAGCATGGAGGAGATACCAGAAGATGGGTTGTTACACAAGTAGAACTGGACAGGGCTGCATAAGGGAATCAACCCATCAGCAGGACCGATATTTGCTCCTTTGTGCGAGGAGGAACAGGAGGAGCACTGCCAGAGACCTACACAATGACCTCTAGCTGGCTACTGGTGTGAATGTTTCTGACCAAACTGTCAGTAACAGACTCTATGAGGGAGGAATGAGGACCTGACATCCTCTAGTGGGACCTGTGCTCACATCGTATCACCTTGTAGCTCGATTGGCATTCACTAGAGAATACACAATTAGCAGCTCTGCAGTTGCCCAGTTCTCTTCACAGATGAGAGCAGGTTCACATTGAGCACATGTGACAGACATGAAAGAGTCTGGAGACGCCATTGTGAATGTTACGCAGCCTGCAACATCATCCAGCATGACCGATTTGGTAGTTGGTCAGTGATGGTCTAGGAAGGCATATCCTTAGAGGGTTCCCAGACCCTATGCAACAGTACCATAACTGCTGTTAGGTCGCAGGATGAAATCTGAAAAAGAGATGTATTGACAATTAAGAAACACATTTCAGTTAGAAAAAGAAGAACAACCATCTTGTAAGTAGTTCTTAATAATTAAGTAAATAACCTTACAATGCACTGTTTCTTAATATTACTAAGGTCAGTTGGCTCTGGTAGTGAAGTTTTAGGCCTTCTCATAGTGGCAATACTTAAGTTGTTCTCTGTCATACTCCAGATTGCAACTATTGTGATTCATTAACGATTTTACCAGTTTCCATTCTTTCATAATCAACCACAACTCCACCATTCCTTGACATCAGACATTATATCATGTAACAAGAAGAGACACGAGGCATGGCAAGGGTTGGGGCAGCCACCCGTTTAATGCAGTTTCCTGGCTGCAAAAGCAAATGATTCATGTGAGCCAAGTTTACACGACAGAGTCCAAAACAGAACTGCCTCCCAGAGAAAAGGCGGGAGGCTTTATAGGACGTTGGGCGGAAGTGACGTCGTCCTCGGGCCCCGGACCGGAAGTGATGTCGTCCTCAGGGCCGGGACCGGAAGTGATGTCGTCCTCGGGGCTGGGACCGGAACTAATGTGTCCCGATTCGAGGTGGTGACTCCTGGTGGGAGTTCTTCAGTTCTTCCTCTACAGCTCCTTCCATCCCAGGCACACTAAAAAACTCCTTTTTCACAGATCCACAGACTGTAAATTCTCTACAGTGATGAGGCAGAGTTCTGCAATGAAACACTCAGAATGAGAAGCTTTCCATTGATAGAGGATACTCTTCTCGTGTTATGAAAATGGCTGTCAAACGAAACAAGAGCAGACATTGGAACATGCACTTTAAGAAAACCCCCAGCAATGAAACCTTCGTCCAGTTGGTACTCTCTTTCCACCCTCACAGGTCATTAAACAGAATTTTCCTCTTTTTCAGACAGATCCTGCCAGAGGAGCTGTTTTCCTGTTTTCTCTCCTCCTATCTCCTAACTGGCGCGAACATATTGTCTGCCATTCACTTCACAAAACACAGCCATGTTCCTTGCCGGGCACATTCATTTGCAAACATATCACCAACAATACCATGGTGTCTAATCCTTTAGGTAAATTTAATATGAAATGGTGGGCCTCCTGTTTCTTGTAGGAAGTGCCCAGCCATCTGCATAGGAGATTGTTTCAGGGAGCACACTCAGGCCATTTAAATCAAAGATCTTACTAAGTACATAGCAGAGCATTCCTTACTCATTGATCTCTCTGTGTTCTTTCACAGAGCTTCAAAGACACTTTTCAATGAAAGGTAGAGGAAGCTAAGATCATTCTCAGATACTTCAAGTCCCTCTTAACGACTAACTTTTTAATCTCCCCCTTTATCTTTTCTAATGGTAGCTTTTCATGACTATTCTAGTCTTTCCCTCCATTCAACTCTCTTCCTACAACTCCAGTATAAGTAACTTGATTTCCCACTCTCAGTCAGTCAACTGAGAAAGGCTATGGAAGGCAGCTGAAATGTATATTTTACCTTCCTTTCTTTTCTGAGTGTAATTACCCCTTAAGTTTTTTCTTTGCATACAGTTAGGTCCATAAATATTTGGAACGAGATAACTTTTTTCTAATTTTGGTTCTATACATTACCACAATGAATTTTAAATAAAACAACTCAGATGCAGTTGAAGTGCAGACTTTCAGCTGTAATTCAGTGGGTTGAACAAAAAGATTGCATAAAAATGTGAGGCAACTAAAGCATTTTTTAACACAATCCCTTTATTTCAGGGGCTCAAAAGTAATTGAAAAAATTAAATAACTGGAAATAAAATGTTCATTTCTAATACTTGGTTGAAAACCCTTCGCTGGCAATGACAGCCTGAAGTCTTGAACTCATGGACATCACCAGATGCTGGGTTTCCTCCTTTTTAATGCTCTGCCAGGCCTTTACTGCAGCGGCTTTCAGTTGCTGTTTGTCTTATGGGCCTTTCTGTCCAAAATTTAGTCTTCAACAAGTGAAATGCATGCTCAATTGGGTTAAGATTAGGTGACTGACTTGGCCATTCAAGAATTTTTCACTTCTTTGCTTTAATAAACTCCTGGGTTGCTTTGGCTGTATGTTTTGGGTCATTGTCCATCTGTATCATGAAATGCTGCCCAATCAATTTGACTGCATTTAGCTGGATTTGAGCAGACTCATGTCTCTGAACACCTCAGAATTAATTTGGCTGCTTCTGTCCTGTGTCATATCATCAATAAACACTAGTGTCCCAGTGCCACCGACAGCCATGCACGCCCAAGCCATCACAATGCCTCCACCGTGTTTTACAGATAATGTGGTATGCTTTAGAAAATGAGCTGTTCCACGCCTTCTCCATACTTTTTTCTTGCCATCATTCTGGTAGAGGTTGATCTTGGTTTCATCTGTCCAAAGAATGTTTTTCCAGAACTATGCTGGCTTTTTTAGATGTTCTTTAGCAAAGTCCAATCCAACCTTTCTATTCTTGAGGCTTATGAGTGTCTTGCACCTTGAAGTGCACCCTCTGTATTTACTTTCATGCAGTCTTCTCTTTATGGTAGACTTGTATATCGATACACCTACCCCTGGAGAGTGTTGTTCACTTGGATGGCTGTTGTGAAGGGGTTTCTCTTCATCGTGGAAATGATTCTGCAATCATCCACCACTGTTGTCTTCCGTGGACGTTCAGGTCTTTTTGCGTTGCTGAGTTCACCAGTGCTTGCTTTCTTTCTCAGGATGTACCAAACTGTAGATTTTGCCACTCATAATATTGTATTAATTCCTCGGATGGGTTTTTTCTGTTTTTGCAGCTTAAGGATGGCATCTTTCACCTGCATAGAGAGCTCCTTTGACCGCATGTTGTCTTTTCACAGCAAACTCTTCCACATGCAAGCACCACACCTCAAATCAACTCCAGGCCTTTTATATGCTTAACTGATAATGACATAACGACAGACTTGCCCACACCTGCCCATGAAATAGCCTTTGAGTGAATTGTCCCATTACTTTTGAGCCCCTGAAATGAAGGGATTGTGTTAAAAAAATGCTTTAGTTGCCTTACATTTTTATGCAATCTTTTTGTTCAACCCACTGAGTGAAAGCTGAAAGTCTGCACTTCAACTGCATCTGAGTTGTTTCATTTAAAATTCATTCTGGTAATGTACAGAACCAAAATTAGAAAAAAGTTGTCTCTGTCCAAATATTTATGGACCTAACTGTATGCTTACTACTGCAGCCCATCACAAACTTCATTATACAATATTTACACATGCCACTGGTGATTTATAGTTAGTATTATTGGCTAAGGGCTAAGGTGCTGGAATTTAGAATGAACCAGAAGCTACCTGACCATTTCCTAACTTCTAACTCACTGCGTGGCCTGAAGCCCCATTTGATTATGGGTTACCTGTCATGTTGTAGTCTATTGTTCTGTGGTTCATAGAACTGATGTCTATTATTCTGTGATACAAACATCACTTTCAACATGGAATTGAATTAATGTTATTCATAAGATAACAATCTCAAGGCCAATTAATCCAATTCATCTTCATGGGGTTGCCAAAACCTATCCAGGCAATGTTGTCACAAGGCAGGAAAAAGCCCTGGATCGGATTCCACTTGCAAAGACACTTAAATTTTGTGAATCTCTTTAAACTGGGTCAGTGTACAGGAGTAGCAAAAATGAGTAGCAAAAATATTTTTTAAAAGACATCCCTGGCTCAGTGTGTGTGACCCTCGTCAATCATTTAGCTGTTAGAGCTGAAGCAATAGAAATGTTATCAGTCGTACCATTTTAATGTGTACAGGAGTTTATATTAAAGCATCTGTTACATACATTAAAATATAAACATAACCATATGCAGTACACTCTACTGAAGTTACACATAACAAATTTGTTATTTTAATTTGGCATGTGTTTAATTAATTTAATTGAAAACCCTATATACTCTAAGTATAACAGCTGAAAAATGCTGACATAGTGGATTTTCATATCAATAGCACTAATGGCTGCATTATTTATAGCAGTAGAAATGAGAGTGTGTGCTTCTTTCTCAGATTTTGAAATTATTTTATATTTTGCATATTTTACGTTATGTATTCAACGTCAAGTTCTCAAAGACAGATTAGCATTAACTTTCACTTTACACTGTTTACCAAAATATCTATGAATAAAAGACAAGGGCAGTCGCATACAGTTGCTGTTATTAATCTCCAGTTTAGGTTGCAAGATACATCTATATGCACTGGGATGCATCATCAGTGATTTCCCTGGGTTTCTCAGGTGTTTCAAGTCTTTCAACATTATTCACACTCACCTACGCGGCCCAGCCAGGATTGATCATTGATTATGATCATCAAGGATCAGTGATTTCCCTGGGTTCCTCAGCTGTTTCAGGGTTTTCAACATCATACACACTCACCTATGTGGCCCTGCCAGGACTATTCATTGATCATGATCATCAGCTCACATTCCAGCAGCATACTCCCACAAATTGTCTCTCTTGATCCATAACCACTTAAGTTTCTTTCTCTGTGGCATTGCAGCCTCCATTATCTCCAGATGAGGTAATGCCAATGCAGAACAAACACCCTGCCAAGCCCCAACAGCCCCCCCAATTGGCTCATAGAAAGTCTGACAACCACTAAACTGGCACATTTTCTCCATCTGCTGGTATTTTGCTTTCTTTCTTTTATTGGCCTCTTCCATGCATTCATTCCAGGGCACTGTGTGTTCAAATATGATGAATTGTTTGGTGGCCCCTAAAAAAATGATCATGTCTGACTGGAGTGTTATCTTTGTGATGTGGTCTGGAAATTTCAACTGCTTTCCCAGATCCACTCTTATTTGCCAGTGAGAGCCTGTATTTAGGAAACTAGCCTGGATTGTGGATGAGCATGGGGTTTTTCAAATGCGTTGGTAAAGAAGATGATCTCCTTTAATGGAAAATGGTGTCTGCTGGTGTTGATTGAAGTGGTACACTGTCAAGGACTACCTTCAACACCTGGGCATGGCACCAACACTAGCAACTTTCTCAAAGTGCCTTTAGGCAGCTACTATGGTGATGTTCCAATGTCTTATTTCTAGTGCACTGGGGGGCAAGCAACTATCTCTCTCTTCTCCTAGATATACAAGTCCATAGGACTTGGAAGGACATCCTGTGTATCTTTGACAAGGAACTGAATGTGATTGAGGTCCACCTGCCAGATTTTTTCTAAGGTCATTCTGTGTTGGAGGGTACTCTCCCAACTTGCTCATGCTGCCTGCTGCCTATGTCCCACCATCCTACTTTCTCATTCTTCCTGTACACCTGCTCAGGCTTCCTCCTGATGTAGATGGTGTCTTTCTTCACCTTGGGATTTTGTTGTCCAGGTTTTAGGGAAGAACCCTATATAAGCTTTCCTTCTTGCCAATATCTATACAGCTTTCTTCCTTAAGTGGGATTCTGCCATCTCCTCTCATTCAACTACTATCCATTGTGACAGATAGGGGGCGCTGTCGTCCCCTTGAACCCTCAGACTAGACGCCAGACACCAGGTAAAAGTCCAATAATAATTTTTATTCGGACAAATACAGTGCACAAGCACCCTCCTCTCCACAATACTCATATATCAATACAATTACTAATCAATAACAAATCCTCCACTCCCAGACGCATTGTCACCCTGCCACCCAGCTCAGCTCACTCATCTGGGATCTCTCTTGTATAGTTAATGACTGGGTCAGGTAAAAAGTCCTCTTCTTCATCCCGGAAGTACGTCATTTCCCCTGTCGCTGTGACTAAGACGTACTTCCGGGTTATAGGGCAAATACACATCTCTGAGCCTCCCTGCAGTGCCTCCTGGTGGCCCCGACATTATCCAGCAGTTGTGTATTAAAACTACATAGTCCATGATGCCCTGCTGGAATTCGGGGCATCTCCATGCTGCAGGGAGGGCTCCACCTAGCGGCCTGGGGGTATTGGCTGGGATGAATGGCCGGCCATAGTCCACACCATCTTGTTTGCACTTCTACTCTAACTGCTGATACCTTTAGGTCCCTGGGATCTCTGTTCTTTCAATCTTCAACTCTTCAGTGAGATTGATGAAAAGGAGCAGCACGATATTATTGTGTCCATTCTTTGTTTTAAAAATGAGATAAATCTGATAATTGTTATACTCATCTATTGATGTGGCACATAATAGATTAAATACATGTTTCAACCGCAATACTATATTTTTCAATAATCATAAAATTATAAATGCTTTCGTATAAACTAACATATATAATTATGTAACATATTCATAACAAATATCTACAACAAAACGTTTAGAATAGCCTGTCATACAGAATCAGTAATATTTTCATCAATGATTAATAATGCAGTGAGAGATAATGAGATTCATGATTACTGTGATTTTTGATGGAGGCACAGCATGTGTTGAACTTTTGCTACAAGGGAAACAGAATCCCATCAGTAAAAGCAGCTAAAGATCATAATAGAAAAAAGTGATCTTAGGAGTAAAGGAATGTATACTCATGCTCTTTGTTTTTTGTCTATTCTGCTTGTAGCATGTGAACCTTTTAGACTGTTGTAGATCTGCTGACACCAGCTTTCTTACTGTTCCAAGAACCTTGGCATTTAGCTGTTGTGATGCGTGAGTCATTGTCTTGCACCCCACAAAACAAGGCTGAAGCTCTGTGCTTTAGCAAAATCAGCTTTATTCAACTTGAAACTGGAACATAATGGTTATTTATTGCAGCGGTAGCTACTGCTACCACAGACACAGCAAACAGGCATAGTCAGGGCCAGGTCAGTGGCCAAGATATACTGTTCCCGGCATTTATGATGTCCCTTGCATCACCCATTGACAACAGGCACGTATAGAGCAATCTCGATTGGCTTGTATTTGGTTCTACAGTGCTCTGCTGCTGTGCTGGGAACCTGTGATTGCCTCAGCAACAGACAAGCAGTCCCCCAAAGATTTGGCAGGTACGCTTTAGCGTGCCATCCCGTTTCAGGGGAGGTCCTAAAACACTTCCAAGTGAACTCAAGTTCTTCCTCTGCCAATAGGAGTCTCCTGTCCCAGCAATTCCTTAACTCTTACTGGTATTTCACAAGCTTCAGGAGTTCATTTTTCCACCAGCTCCAAAGAATCCAAGGAATGTGTTCTTAGTTTTTAGCCCATGCTTATGACAGTCTGAAGTCTGAATCCAGAGTTGAATGCAAATTCAAAGCAGATTGTATTAATCCTTTAATAATTAGCTTTACCATATTCATCACATTTAGCATTTTAATAGCAATAGGATCACTGGGATCTTCAAATTCATCAAACATTTACATTTTTTCCATCAAATCTGTGCAATCCTCCAATGAGCTTTTCGATGGGACTTTTTATAACATGCTAATTTCTACGCTCCAGTGTTACTTTGTTTAAAGATGTCCTATTAAAATATATCACTGAGAATAAAAATCTATCTTTGGGTGAATCCAGATGTCCATTTCTATCACTCTGCACTGGAGTTATTTTATCAGCAAAACTTTATACTTTGTGAAACTTGCGTATCCTTTTTACATCCTGGTAACACTCCACTCCTTAGCTCCACGATCTTCAATAATCAATCTCAAATGATGTGATAACAACTTCTGATTGTATGTTTGACATTGTAATCACAGAAAGTGCATAGCAATGATAAAAACTGTAAAAGGTTCTATAAATATAAGATTTGATAGAATATGCAGACGCAGGAGAGTCCGTACATAAAAAGCAGCAACATTTAGCATATTTCAATCAGCACTAACTATGGGAACGATGATGAAGCGTACAAAGGTAATTATATACTTTTAATATATACCATACTGTATGACTTAATTATAGGCTCTGAGAGCAGATGGGAAGTAGATGTACATTCAACAAATTGACAGAAGAGTATGGGAAAACTTTTCACCAAGCTGCAGTGGACAGCATCGGCTGGAAACAGACTTGAACAGAACACACTCATGCATACACCCATGGACACTCATACATGGCAAAATAACAGGCATTAACTCAATTCTTTAGTATGTGTGAGGCAATTTGGTGTACCCAGAAGAAACAAAAAAAATGAGACCTTGAATGTGAACTCAAGGCTCAAAATCTGTGAGGTAGCAACATTAGCAACTATACCACAACACTGCCCAATAAATATGTACTATTCATTAATTCATCAAAATTGGATACACAGTACAACTCACAATGCAAATAAAGGCTCATACACTTTGCTAAAAGTATACTTTACAAATGAAAGATCAAACCATAAGCACAGACAGTAAAAAACATCACTGTGAAATTCATAAAAGCCCTTAATTTGTTTGAACTAAAGGTAAATTCACATCAATATTTCTGAGTGTTTACAAACTACCCTGTGTATCATAAAAACATACATCTTTGCAGTAAATGATTTGCTGCAGGCTTTTTACTAACTCATACTTTTATGTCAGCATGTGACTTGGTGTGAATAAGTTTATTTTTAGCAGCATTACAATAATTTTGGTGATACATTACAAGGAACTTCTCACACACAAATCCATATGCTGATTCAGCTAATTAAATTAATTGGGTTATATCATTCAAAATGAAATGCAAGATGAATCTCACCTCCATTACTTTAAAAACACTAATTTTTTTTCCAGAAAAGCATTCACCAACAGCCTTATTCTCCATGCATATGTTCAAGGTTTTCTATTTTATTATACAGTATCTGTGAGTTGTTCCAAACAGTGTTTCTGTTTCAAATGACACTCACAAGGTTAGCTTTGAAATGAAGTAGTAATTTCTTCTGTCCTGTGCTTACAGCAAAGCTTCTTTCTGTTACCTTTCAGCACGTTAAATACCCACTAACCCCTGCTTTTCAACTCCCTTACATTTTCTAGCCACAAATCCTCTGACCTTTGGGGGTTAAATTCAGCTCTTCTTGATACATTACACTTCTCACTGATGGTAGGTGTTGGGCAAAAAGATCAAAAGTCAATATTAGATGATGCCACCTGGGTGATTCATTTGCATTTGCTGCTAAAAACTGTTACTTTTTATGAAACTGAGAGACACAAATGTTCACATACGCTTTTGGAGAAACAGAAAATGTAATACAAAGGGTTAGGGATTGTCAGCACAAAATGATGAAACAGTCTTATCTACATAAATCTTCAGCACCTGTGCATGGTAAAAGAGTGTGATGCATGCAATTTCCATATACTGTAATTAACACTTAATATGGACTCCCTTCATACCAATAGACATAGGAAATTAAGAAAAAGGTGCTACAGCAAACTGGCATTACTGTAAGGTGTTGTGTTCACTTTATCTACATTTTAACGCTCTTAATTATTGTTAGAGAGGTGTCCAGCTGTTGATTCACCCTGTCAAGCCTTGGATGATTTCTTAAAGTTTGTCCCACCTATTTGAGATTCCCAAGCACACAAGTTTGAAATGTGTCCAGCTGCAGACAGACAGCATCAGGCCTTAAACAGGACAAGGACCCTTTTGCAGGAATTCAGTCTAGACAGTGTCTATCTGCAGCTGGATCTATTTGGACTTTAATACATTATAAGAGTATAGCAGAGATGAGGAGAATGTCATTCTATAAGAGAATGTGAGCAAGATGGAACGTGTTTTGTGAATACTTGATGCCACAAGACTAAAGGTTTGGAGAAAAAAAAGACAGGTAATTACAGGAAGAACATATTAATTAGTTATGGCTGAGGCACCACAATAAAAATCGCTGCTATTCTTATATTAAACTGATTTACTCTTGCTTCTCTTTGCAATACAAAATACGAGTATTCCAGTGAATTTAACTCCCACTATCCCATTACATGTAACATGCTGGTTTGTGGTTTGTTGGATTACTGTAACATTGCCCTAATATGAGTGTGGGCGTTTGTGAGAATGTTTCCTAACAAAGGAGTCCACCCACTGAATGAGGTCTCCAAAACCAAAGCACTTCTAGGTGGAGAGGTGTGACAGGCACTTTTCAGAAGAAGCACCAGCTTTAACATATCATTGCCCATATCTGAGCTATGAACTACACAAATTAGATTAAAACAGGCTTAGCAGGTTTTTACAAAACACCACATATGTCCCTTATGTGAACAAGATGTAACCTGTATTACTGTGATTTCCACACCTCATGCAGAGTGATTAATTTATATAATCACCAGAGATTCTTATTTTTTATTATTATTATTTGTACCAGTGATGAATTTGATTCCCAACCATGATGGGTTTCCACCTAACTCTATTTTTCATTTAAAAATATTTATTCCTTACATGTGAAATTTACTCTTAAGGAGTGTCCATCTGTACTTCCAGTTTCTAGTTGAAGAAATATTAAAGTTATAGCTGGTCTTTCTCTTGCTTACTTATTTAACTTTAACACTTCTATTATAACACTTAACATTTCTATTATAGCCTGTTATCCATCCATCCAACCCACTATATCCCAACTACAGGGTCACGGGGACCAGGGACAATTTAGGATCACCAAGGCACCTAACCTGCATGTCTTTGGAATGTGGGAGGAAACCCACGCAGACAACATACAAACTCCATGCAGGGAGGACCTGGGAAGTGAACCTGGGTCTCCTAACTGCGAGGCAGCAGCACTACCCACTGTGCCACCATGCCGCCCTCTGTTGAACATTGTTTTTTAAGAAACAAAGTTTTCATCTGTCTGTCCTAACAGTTCATACTCCACAGTCTTGAAACTGGTCTGGACCTCTTTGGACTTTCTGTACCGCTGTTGTATTTCATCTATCCTAATTACAAACATACAAGAAGTGTGTGCACACAGTTTAAGTATACCTGTACTGACTTGTACTACACACAATGCTCTGCATGACTTAAGGTCCCTCTTTCTCTATTATTAGAGAATAAAACATTGCAACAAAATACAACTGAATTAAACAAATACAGTTAAAACAGGGTGGCATGGTGGTGCAGTGGTAGCGCTGCTGCCTCGCAGTTAGGAGACCCGGGTTCGCTTCCTGGGTCCTCCCTGCGTGGAGTTTGCATGTTCTCCCTGTGTCTGCGTGGGTTTCCTCCGGGCACTCTGGTTTCCTCCCACAATCCAAAGACATGCAGGTTAGGTGGATTGGCAATTCTAAATTGGCCCTAGTGTGTGCTTGGTGTGTTTGTGTGTGTCCCCTGCACCCTGCCCAGGATTGGTTCCTGCCTTGTGCCCTGTGTTGGCTGGGATTGGCTCCAGCAGAACCCCGTGACCCTGTATTCGGATTCAGCGGGTTAGAAAATGGATGGATGGACAGTTAAAACAGCAAATACAACAGCATGCTTCAAAATTAATCCAAAGAAAAGAATTCAGCCTTTTAAAAAGAAAGAAACAGAGCAATGAAAATTGGGAGCCTATAATAGTTCTTTATATATCCTAAAACAGCAAGTATAAAAGTTAAACAGTGGTTCAGCATACATTTTTTAGAGTATAAGTTTATCAATGAGCTCTTGCTACATTTAAAATGCATTCTCTTAAAGAGAATCTGATTTTTTCCAATTTGAGATATTATAATACATCACTTTCCCACTGAGTTAGAGAAGATGGATTGGTATTCTTCCAGATGGGAAGAATAAGTTCTTGTATTAGTGGTGTGGTATAGTGTACAATTCAGTCCCATCTGGTTGTACTCTATATACTACACTTAATGCTTTAGGAGTGATTTTATATCTACTGTAAGGTTATCTGAGAATTTGCAATAATTTCTGTCCAAAATGATTTAAGTGTTGGGCATTCCCAATACATTTGGCTTAGCATTGCAGGCAGTTAATGACAATGGCAATAAGTTCAATCATTTCCTGAGAATGTTTCAGACTATTTTAAGCAAGATCTCTGCGATCATTGATTAATTATTCTTTGAATTAATACATGCTTGAAGCATTTTGTTTGCCTGCCTATGGAAAAGTCATCTTATACTAAGCAGCACTGGAATCAAAAGGTAGATGCAACCTTTCATCAGATTGGCCAGCTCAGCACTGACTCAACAGTAGAATGGCCAGTAGGGTGAAGGCAGCTTGTTGGCTGAGGTCTCCAGGACTCTGACTGTATTGGGCTCATCTCACTCCTTTTCTACAGTCTGGCCAAAGTTCTACAATTAAGTGATGGACAGATAGTGTTTTTCATTTATCTTAATTAGCTTCTACTTTTTTTGGATGAATTTGAAGAAATCTATATGATCATACGGGGTAGTTCTGTATTTAGTGAGTGATATAATGTATTTCTACATTTTGCCTTGAGAGTTGTTACAGCGCTCTGCACTTGCTGTTGGTGAGAAGCACTGTGAAAGAACAAAGTAGTGTGTACTGTTGTATTGTATTTCTGAGATGGCAATGATAGATTGGCCATCTAGATCTATGGAGAGGATTACATGTCTTCTGTTTAATGATTTTTATTAACCCCAATTTTTGACACTCTCTCTGAATTGCTTTTCCAAACATTTCTTCCTTTTTATTCATTGCAAGGTTTTTTTGGGAGTTTTTTTCTTGTCTTCTTAGGGAGTCAAGGCTGTGCGGCTACTAAAAGGCAGGGCCTGTTAAAGGCCATCGAGGAATTCCTTGTATGATTTTAAGCTATACAAGAAATAAGTTATTGTTGTTGTTGTTGTTGCTTGGTTTGTACCACTGACTTTCACTCTTATTGGTAAAAGGTGGAGTACTTATTGTATGAACATTTGAACCTGAGTGAAAATTTCTTTCACCTTCAGCTAATGAGCTGACACTGGCAATATTTTCATAGATGACCAGACGTATTAATTTTTCTTATTCCCCTGATATTAAGTTTTGGATTTAGCTGTGACGCAAAACTTGCATAAATATTGTTATAGGGAAAACCATTTCTGAGGGTAGCACTGTGGCACAGTGGTTAGTGCTACTACTCATGGACACAGCCTCCTGCTTTCAATGCCCCTCCTAGAGATACGGGGGTCTTCCCTGACTGTCTTAAGACTGCTGTTGTTAAACCCCTACCCAAAAAGAATAAACTTGACCCCTGTGTTTTTGAAAATTTTAGACCCATTTCTAACCTGCCTTTCTTAAGTAAAATGCTAGAAAAGGCAGTCATTCTGCTGTTAAATGACCACCTCAATGAACATGCTATTTTTGATAAGTTTCAGTCAGGTTTTAGAACAAATCACAGTACAAAAACTGCACTCATTAAAGTAGTAGATGACTTGCGGGTAAATGCAGACAGAGGTCATTTATCTGTTCTCATCCTTTTAGATCTGAGTGCTGCATTTGACACCATTGATCACAACATTCTTAGAAACTGCCTTAGTCAATGGGTGGGCCTCTCTGGTAGTGTTTTAAATTGGATTGAATCCTACCTGGCAGGTAGAAAATTATTTGTTAGTTGTGGTAATTACAACTCAAAGACACATGATATTCTATATGGTGTTCCACAAGGCTCTATCTTCTGCTCTTTTCGATCTACATGCTTCCGTTAAATCAGATTATCTCGGGGCATAACATGAGTCACCACAGCTATGCTGATGACACGCAGCTCTATTTATTAATAGCACCTGATGATCCCGACTCAGTTGTTTCACTAACACAGTGTCTTACTTGTGTTTCTAAATGGATGAATAGAATTTTCTCAAGCTAAATAAAGAGAAAACAGAAATTTTAGTTATTGGCAATAATGGATATAATGAGTTTATTAGAAATAAACTTGATGCATTAGGATTAAAAGTCAAGACGGGGGTAACCGTTGACTGTATATTAATCAGATCACTAGGACAACATGTTTTCACTTAAGAAACATATCAAAAGTTAGACCTCTTATATCATTGGAAGATGCTGAGAAATTAGTTCACGCTTTTGTTTTCAGTCGACTAGATTACTGTAACACACTCCTCTCAGGACTACCCAAGTTTGCAACTAGTGCAGAATGCAGCTGCTAGAATCCTAACTAGGAAAAGAAAATCCGAGCACATCTCCCCAGTTTTGATGTCAGTACACTCGTTACCTGTGTCATTCAGAACTGACTTTAAAATACTGCTTATGATTTTTAAAGCCTTAAATAATCTCGCTCCATTTTATATATCAGAATGTCTGACACCTTATATTCCAAATCGTAACCTTAGATCCTCAAATGAGTGTCTGCTTAGAATTCCAAGAGCAAAACATAAAATAAGTGGTGAGGCGGCCTTCTGCTGTTATGCACCTAAAATCTGGAATAGCCTGTCAATAGGAATTCGCCAGGCTAATACAGTGGAGCACTTTAAAAAACTGCTAAAACATCATTACTTTAACATGGCCTTCTCATAACTTCATTTTAATTTAATCCTGATACTCTGTATTTTCAATTAATTATCATAACTATTCATGGTGGCTCTAAATTCCCCTACTCTCTCTTCTGTTTCTTTCCCGGTTTTCTGTAGTGGCGACCTGCGCCACCACCACCTAATCAAAGCACCATGATGTTCCTAGATTGATGGATTAAAAGCCAGGAGTCTACATGACCATCATCATCAAGTCCTTCCATGAGAACCCTAAATACAAATAGGACTGATCATTTATGTTAGGTAGAATGCCCAAAGGGGGCTGGGCGGTCTCATGGTCTGGAACCCCTGCAGATTTTATTTTTTCTCTCCAGCCATCTGGAGTTTTTCTTTTTTTGTTTTTTCTGTCCTCTCTGACCATCAGACCTTACTCTTATTATATGTTAATTATTGTTGTCTTATTTTAACTCTTACTTTGTCTTTTTTTCTCTTTTCTTCATAATGTAAAGCACTTTGAGCTATACTATTTGTATGAACATGTGCTATATAAATAAATGTTGTTGTTGTCATTCTTCATGTGGACTTTGCACATCTTCTCTGTGTCCATGTTAGTTTTCCTCCATGTACTCCTGTTATTCATGCACATTAAGAGGAGCAGCTTAGGTTAACTGATGATTCAAAATTGGGCCCTGTTTCTGTGCGTGAGTTACCTCTGGCTGGGTGGACACTGAATTTGGTTAAACAGGGTTGAGAATGCTGTATTATCACATTATAATCCCTCTCTTCGATGCATAACGTAAATACTTTTGTGGTGTCTGAAAGTTACATTTTTTAAAGCAAAACAGGATGTGTTAGTAGAAACCGTAAAAGAGGGATTTTTCTGTAGAAGACAAGCTTGCAAAAGGGAAACTTTATGCTGCAAAAGGGCAGTCTAGGAAGATTATATTTTAAGAAAGATTAATACTTAAAAATAGTAAAATGGACAAATTCTGAATTTTCAACATGAGATAAAAACAAGACTCTTGAACCATTGGATACCTTTAAGGACAGAAAATGTCTGGTATGTTTCACCTTGGCCCTATTAAGCATAAAAATATCAGAAGCAGAAGGAGAAGCAGATAGAAACAGCAGCAACAGCAGCAGAAGAGGGAAGAGCAAGGACCACAAGACTCATGATGTAAACCACATGAATGCCAGCTCCATCTGTGAAACTAATGACACATCCTGGTTGCATCCTGGATGTTACATCCATTTGCTTTGCTTTTTGCACATTAAGAACATTGAGAATATACAGTCATATGAAAAAGTTTGGGAACCCCTCTCAGCTGGCATAATAATTTACTCTACTTTCAACAAAAAAGATAACAGTGGTATGTCTTTCATTTCCTAGGAACATCTGAGTACTGGGGTGTTTTCCGAACAAAGATTTTTAGTGAAGCAGTACAGTAATCACTCCTTAATTGTGGGGGTTGTGTTCCAGAACCCCCTGCGATAGGTGAAAATCTGCAAAGTAGAAACCATATGTTTGTATGGTTATTTTTATATATTTTAAGCCCTTATAAACTCTCCCACACTGTTTATAAATTTTCTCCGCACAATTATACAGTAAACCCTTGTTTATCGCGGTTAATCTGTTCTAGACTCTTCTGCGATAAATGAATTTCCACGAAGTAGGATTCTTTATTTATAAATCTAATATTTTCGCAGTTAGATCATAGAAAACCTGTTTATGACCTTCTAAATACATTTTTTAACATTATTAGAGCCCTCTAGAAATGAAATAACACCCTTTAGTCAAAAGTTTAAACTGTGCTCCATGACTAGACAGAGATGACAGTTCTTTCTCACAATTAAAAGAATGCAAACATATCTTCCTCTTCAAAGCAGTGTGCATCAGGAGCAGAGAATGTCAGAAAGAGAGAGAGAGAGACAGACAGACAGAGAGAGAGAAAAGCAAACAATCAAAAGTCAATACGTGCTGTTGGGCTTTTAAGTATGCGAAGCACCGCGATAAAGCGGCCGCAAGAAAGGGAGCAATGTGAAGGTAGCCTTTCAGCATTTTTTAGAGGAGCGTCCGTTTCCTCTAGGCAAACAGCATCTGTGCAAACAGCCCCTCTGCTCACACCCCCTCCGTCAGGAGCAGAGAATGTCAGAGAGAGTGAGAGAGACAGAGAAAAGCAAACAATCAAAAATCAATATGTGCTGTTAGAGCTTTTAAGTGCCCAAAACACTGCGCGGGAAGCATATCATACAGTATATCATTGAGGAGTTTTATTTTATACATAATACGTGCTCTGAATGGGTAGCTTCTCAGCCATCCGCCAATAGTGTCCCTTGTATGAAATCAACTGGGCAAACAAACTGAGGAAGCATGTACCATAAATTAAAAGACCCATTGTCTGCAGAAATCCGCGAACCAGCGAAAAATTCGTGATATATATTTAGATATGCTTACATTTAAAATCCGCAATGGAGTGAAACCTTGATAGTCGAAGTGCTATATAGCGAGGGATCACTGTATTTAGTTGTATGAAATTAAATCACATGTGAAAAACTGGCTGTGCAAAAATTTAGGTACCCTTGTAATTTTGCTGATTTGAATGCATGTAACTGCTCAAAACTGATTACTTGCAATGCCAAATTGGTTGGATTATCTCGTTAAGCCTTGAACTTCATAGACATGTGTGTCCAATCATGAGAAAAGGTATTTAAGGTGGTCAATTGCAAGCTGTGCTTCCCTTTGACTGTCCCATGAACAGTGACAGCATGGGATCCTCAAAGCAACAATCAAAAGATCTAAAAAAAAAGATTGTTCAGTATCATGGTTTACAAAAAGCTATCTCAGAGGTTTAAACTGTCAGTTTCAACTGTAAGAAATGTAATCAGGAAATGGAAGGCCACAGGCACAGTTGCTATTAAATTCAGGTCTGGCAGGCCAAGAAAAATACAGGAGCGGCATATGCGCAGGATTGTGAGAATGGTTACAGACAACCCACAGATCACCTCCAAAGACCTGCAAGAACTTCTTGCTGCAGATTGTGTATCTGTACATCGTTCTACAATTCAGCACAATTTGCACAAAGAACATCTATATGGCATTCTATGATGAGAAAGAAACCCTTTCTGTACTCACGCCACAGACAGAGTCGCTTGTTGTATGCAAATGCTCATTTAGACAAGCCAGATTGGTTTTGGAACAAAGTGCTTTGGACTGATGAGACAAAAATTTAGTTATTTGGTCATAACAAAAAATGCTTTGCATGGCAGAAGAAAAACACCTGGTACCTACTGTCAAATTTGGTGGAGGTTCCATCATGCTGTGGGGCTGTGTGGCTAGTTCAGGGACTGGGCCCTTGGTAAAGTTGAGGGTCAGATGAATTCAACCCAATATCAACAAATTCTTCAGGATACTGTTCAAGCATCAGTCACAAAGTTGAAGTTATGCAGGGGTTGGATATTCCAACAAGACAATAACCCAAAACACAGTTTGAAATCTGCAAAGGCATTCACACAGAGGGAGAAGTACAGTGTTCTGGAATAGCCGTCACAGTCCCCCGACTTGAATATCATCGAAAATGTATGGGATGATTTGAAGCAGGCTGTCCATGCTCGGCAACCATCAAATTTAACTGAACTGGAGATATTTTGTATGGAGGAATGGTCAAAAATACCTCCATCCAGAATCCAAACACTCATCAAAGGCTATAGGAGGTGTCTAGAGGCTGTTATATTTGCAAAAGAAGGATCAACTAAGTATTAATGTGATATCTCTCTTGGGGTGCCCAAATTTATTCACCTGTCTAATTTTGTTATGATGCATATTGCATATTTTCTTTCCAATAAACTTAATGTCACTGCTGAAATACTACTATTTCCATAAGGCTTGTCATATATTAAAAGGAAGTTGCTACTTTGAAAGCTCAGCCAATAATAAAACAAAAGTTTTCATATTACTGTAAAAGACTATAATCCACCTTTATAAAAGAACAATTGTCCATGTGTGTCTGTGTATCTGTATTTCTATCCTATTGCTATGTCTCTATTATGGGATTCATAAAAGCAGTGCTAATGTTTGTCATGTGCCATCTGTTAGAATGAAAAAAGCACTGCATTTTATGACTACATGAATTACAAAATATACAGTATATCAATATATGATGCACTACAAACATTAATGTGTGTTCATCCAGTTGCTAGGGTTGGGAAGTAAAATTTAAAAAAAGGCAAAACATGTAGAAGAATGGTGAAAAAATGAAAATGATAGTAAAAATAGCAAATAAGGCTCTAAAAATAAGAATATTTGTCTTATTGGCCTATTCTGTTGTCCAAAACAGCGTAGTAGTGATTTTCATTGAACATGCTTGGGGCACATATAGGAGGTTTAAAGTTGTAATGTTAATGACTGATAACTTCGCAAGATGGGCAATGAAAGAAAGAGAGTTTGGGAGCATGCACTGATAGCGCATTGCCGCACACACCACGCAACAAACCACCTGGATTGGGATCTGAGTGCAGCGGGTGACCCCTCAGCACCACACTGTAACAGTGTGAGGTTTTTTTATAATGGTTGGAGTGCCAATTCTACCACCAACCACCGTGTTTACCCAGTAAGTCGGAGGACCTGCTTGCTTGGCTGCATGCAAATTAACGTCATACCCAGGACGGAGAAATTGCAGGTTAAGGGCCTTGCTCAAGGACCTAATGGAGTAGAAACACTTCTGGCGTTTACGGGATTTGAAATAGCAAGCTTCCGATTGCTGGCACAGATCCCTAGCTTCAGAGCTTCCACTCCACCCTACGTGGGCAATGGATGAATGAAAAAAGCTTCAAATCAATATGCATGTCAGGAAACCAAAGGCCCAACATAACTTTTCTAGAGTCATTAAACTAGGCCAATGTGGTGACAACCACTGCTGCATTTTGGCAGCTCTAGCCAAAAAAGAAAGGGATTGGGTGCTTATTATTATACAGGACCAAATAGTCAACCCATATATCAAATAAAAAAAACAAGAGTTCTATGTTGATTTCTTAGAAGGGTAACACAACTAGTGTGATCAAATAAAATGTCTACAACTTCACCCTAAAATGCACCCCCCACTTGCCTTGTTGTTTTACCTTGCTGCCTGAGTTTTAGAGATTGGGGGTTTTGGCACATGGTGTTACAGAAAGTTGTAAGCTCTGAATAAAGTCAGTCTGGATTTCCTGATGTAATGTATCTCTTTCCCAGCCAGATGAGTGCAAGGATAAGAGAACAAGAATGAAAGTGGAGGACATATCTGTAGGTCAACCTAATAAAGTTAGCATGAGATCAACAAAAAACACTTCTACAAGAAAACAGACATAATTTAAAGTTGAACGCTTTTTCACATTCTTGTAGTTAGTTGCCACTTTATAATAATCACATACAATACCCAAATGAAAGGTGTTGATGTGCAAGTAGACTTCCACATCTACAGTATGTCCTTTCTGACATGCTTTTAAAAGGACTTTGAAAACAAGTTTGCTTCATTGGATTGTTCTAAAGTCAGGTCATTTAAGTTATGTTTGCTTTGTTTTAATGGTGTGAAGGTTTTGTTTGAATTCAGGAGAGTATTATGTCTGAGTTACATGTTAATTCTTGGTCCTATAGCCTACTGATTCTGAATGTCTCAGTGTTACATTACTTGCCATGGTGCTAAGGTGCTGTTTTCACTTCTGTAAAACATATGCAGTGCTATCATACAGTCATATATGTTTACTTTGTTGGCAAATAATTTAATCTTCTTAGGTTTATATGGCTTTTACTGACATGTACCATTCTGATTTGGTGCCTATTATATTATATTACCTGTATATCTAGAACTACATATTAATGACAATTACTCAGGTAAGGAAGACAGAATCTTTGAGGTAAGGTACAATAGTTATATTCACTAATCATATGGTTGGAGAGTGGCATGCAAGTATGAACTTCACTGTACTCTGTATACTAATGAAGTTATAAAATTGGCTTAAGAAAGTATTCAGATCACATTGCTTTCTGGACATTTTGGGCTGTAAATTTAATCTTAAATGGAGGAAAATATTTCCGTTTATGTTTTTTAATCAATTTGCAAACCTTTCACAAGGTTTTCACTTTGTCATTACAGGATAGTGAGTATAGAATGACTGGCTAAAATGGCCAATTTACCTATTTAAAGTTAAATCTAGTACACAATAAGCTGCGTAGAAAGGAAGGGATATACAATACAATACAATTTATTTTTGTATCGGCCAAAATCACACAAGGAGTGCCGCAATGGGCTTTAACAGACCTTGCCTCTTGACAGCCACCCAGCCTTGACTCTCTAAGAAGACAAGGAACAACTCCTAAAAAAAAAACCAGTAGGGAAAAAATGGAAGAAACCTCGGGAAAGAAAGTTCAAAGAGAGACTCCTTTCCAGGTAGGTTGGGCGTGCAGTGGTTGTCAAAAAGAAGGGGGTCAATACAATACAATACACAGAACATAACAAATCCCCAATACAGTATAAAAATAAAAAATTTAGAAATATGTAGCAGAATTTAACAATGGATGACATAACATAATATGATTTGGATTTGTTTATAGTCCTGGAGACCTCATCCATCAAGCTGCCTCCCCCATTTGGCCATTCCACAGCTGAAACAGTGCTGGGCCAGCCAATCCAATGAAAGGACCTCTCTTTCCCATGATTCCAGCAATCCTCCATCAGGGATGACTTTACCATAAGCAGGCACAAAAACTTGGCAGGTGGGCCATGGCACCAAGTGCCACATTTGAGTTTCGAGAAGAGAAACAGAATGGGTGAGGGTTAGTATCAAATTATAACTATCATGTTACTTATGTTTTAGTGCTAATGACTAACAGCAGAGATGCAGTCTGTACAGTTAATCAGCAGCTCTAGTCAGGATATGCTAAACTGAAGTATTGAGACTTCAGCCGGGATTTAAAGGCTGAGACTGAAGGGGCATCTCTTATTGTAGCAGGAAGACCATTCCACTGTTAAGGGGCCCTGTAACCAAAAGCTTGACCTCCCACTGTCATTTTATTAATCCTTGCAATCATAAGCAATCCGGCATCTTGAGATCTTAAAGTGCGCTCTGGATTGTAAGTCATGATAAGTTCAGACAAGTAAGCTGGACCTTGGCCATTTAATACTTTCTATGTTAAAAGGAGGATTTTGAAATCTGCCCTAAACTTAACTGGGAGCCAGTGTAAGGGTTTAAGAACTGGAGTTATGTGTTCGTATTCTTGTTCTTGTAATAATTCTTGCAGCAGCATTTTGGATTAACTGGAGGCTGTATAAAGAACAGTTTGACCATCCAGTGAACACCATATTGCAGTAGTCAATCCTACTAGAAATAAATGCATAAATTAATTTCTCAGAATCCTGTTTATTTTGAAAGCACCTTAATTTCCTAACATTTTTAAGATGGAAGAAATATGATTTGGACAACTTTGTAATATGTGAATTAAATGACATGCTAGAGTCAAAGATAACTCCTAGATTGTGGGCTGATTCAATAAAATTAATGGTGATTCCAACTGAGTTAAATGATGACAGAATATTGTTGTGATCAGTGTCATTCCCTCCAACAATTAACATCTCTGATTGATCTGTGTTCAAAGACAAGAATACTTAGATATGAATACTTTCTGAATCCACTGTATTTACAATATTTGTTAGCTATTTTCTAGCACTATCTAGTTCCTTTGTTGACCCTGAAATGCAGTTCTATTTAGCTTACTTAGTTCCTTATACAGTAATTTGAATTTTAGTATCTATGTAGTGATAGTTATTGGGATTTTTTTCTGTACTTCTGCTTTTGTAATTTGAATATTTAACAACCACTTTGAGCATGGCAAAGGCTTTACAAATACAAAACATATTGTTAAAATTAATAAATAATAATCTAAAATACATTAGGTTAAGGCTAAGTTTAAACAATTTTTCCTCTGAGTTGCAGATTTCATCACATGGTCATAGCATATACTGTATGTAGTAACTGATAAATGTGGATTTTTTGGATCCACGTTTCACGTCCTGTTTTTTGAATTACTGCATTTAAAATAAATAAAAATACACCTCTCGTTTATAAGAAAATATGGTTTGTTGTACAATTTGGTCATTATGTTAAAAGTAAAGCAACCAGGTCATTTTGATCATGTTTTATGGTAATTATTGTTTTTAAATCACAAAAACAAGCACAACCCTCAAATGCAAATAAAATCAAATATTACATCCTGTCATGGACACCAAGCATGGGCTGGCATTCTGGCTAGGTTCGTTCAGGGCAGTCTTACCAGGCCAGTTTAACAGAAAGACAGAGGGAGACCACTCACATGGACTATTTGCTCCACTGATACAATAGGAGGCAGTCTCCCTGAGCTATGGTGCCCGCATGGATAACTGGGAATTGTAGTCCCATTAGACAGCCCTACTGGCTTTCATGGGAACACCCTTTGGGAGCTGCAGGGACAGACTGTGCCTACCTTGAGGAACTTCCATCTGATCCACAAGTGTTTTCAACATTTGGTGCTGTGAGACTGGAAGTACTCCTGAATCTGGCATGAAAAGAGTCTGATGCCTTCCCTCGGGGAGTCAGAGTTGGGAAGTGAGGATGAAGCTCACCCGGAGGAGTGGAAGGAGAAAAAGAACGTGAGATAGAGAAGAGAATTATACTTGGGCGATTCTATTACTGACGTTTATAATGGTATTGTGAAAATAAAATTCACTTACCTGAACCCAGGATTTGTGTTGGTGTGTATGAGGATTTGATGGGCTCAGTGGTGCCCCCTATAGGTCACAATACATAAGCTGTGCTGAACTCCTATTTATGGGAATATTGTTAACTTTTAAATGAGTATATATGCTATATATTAAATAAGCTGTTGTTTAATAGCATAAAAATGCCAACAATCACTGTTACTTGACACAGGTATCACAAAAGCTAAACCAGCTGATGGCTATTCTGTACAGTAAACAGTCTTTTTTCTTTCTTACTGTAAATATTCCCCTTGATCAAAAAAATATCAAAAATGATACATGATACAAATTAATACTTAAAAAAAAAATAAAAACAATGCTTCAAATTTGCTATAAGTATTTTGCTTAATGAAAAGACTGCATGAAAAGCCAAGCGGAACCAAGCCAAATGTGAAAGCAGTCACACTCAAAGCAAAATGCCTGCACTCAGTTCTTGGTTCAGAAAAAGGACACCAAAACCGTGCAATTTGAAACTTTGGCTGGGCCAGAATATACATTCACAGTTGAGGGTTATGTGATGGTAGTGGAGCCAGAGCCAGCAACATCAGGCACAAAACAGTAACTAAAACTGGGTGCCAGTCAGTTGCAGGGCCAGGTGCGATAAGGACGTTTTATCTTGATGTTTTGAATATTTTGTCACAAAACCTGTTTTTAACTGATACTGGCATCACACCATGAAAATATTGGTAGAACTTTAGTTTAGGTATTGCAAAAATGCACCTATTGCTCATTTACTCTTATGAAACAGATCTCAACAAAGGTATGTTTTGGTGTTGGTGACACTTACAAAGACATCAGTAAACTTCTTAGTCATCTCTGTGCAGTGCAGTATATTAAAAGCTTTTGATACACTAGTTACTTGTGAATATATAGGATTTACAGGTCTTATACTGATATATGCAAAATCAGGAGAAATATGTCTCATTTAAGCCGCCTCCAAAGTAAGGTTATTTTAGTAGGCTACATTTCAGAGATTAATAACCATTTTACTGATATTATGTAAGTGTTCTGAAGACCCAAAGAATTGTTTGTCAAGGAGTAGATGAGTAATAGATGCAGTACCTAAACTAAAGTGGTAGCAAAATAGTTTATAGCTTAAGATGATGAATAATTGTTTATGACTTCTATGGACTTCACAACTGGCCACATCAGTCTGATGCACCAGGCATATTATGCCCCAAGTCTAAATCCTCTTAGGCCTTTGAGTCATTTGCTCTCTGGATTGTTTTCAGAAGACAGAAAAAATAAACATAGTGTGGCCACTTCTGTAGTTTTCAAATTTGATGCTTGTTTGGAAATAACATCAGTGACTGTCAATGTTTACTATATACAATATATATACAATATACAATATACTGTCAGCTATGTTGAAGCAAGTAAAGGCTTACATTTGTACATACAATGTAAATTCTTTCTTTGGCTTGTTGACACTGCTGATTTCTGCTTGTTTAGTTAGTTGTATTCACACTGAACTTCACTATGGACACTGTCATATGTTTTCTTGATTACTTGAGTTGTCCATGAAAAATAAAAATAAAGGTTCCAAATGTAATGTCCAGCCTGCATTTACCATATTCTGCCTCAGGCTTTAGAATTAGAACAATCTAGACGAGAACAGGCCATTCAGCCCAACAAAGCTCGCCAGTCCTATCCACTTGTTTCCTCCAAGAAAACATCAAGTCGAGTTTTGAAAGTCCCTAACGTCTTACTGTCTACCACACTACTTGGTAGCTTATTCCAAGTGTCTATCGTTCTTTGTGTAAAGAAAAACTTCCTAATGATTGTGCGAAATTTACCCTTAACAAGTTTCCAACTGTGTCCCTGTGTTCTTGATGAGCTCATTTTAAAATACAAGTCTCGATCCACTGTACTAATTCCCTTCTTAATTTTAAACACTTCAATCATGTCACCTCTTAATCTTCTTTTGCTTAAACTGTAAAGGCTCAGCTCTTTTAATCTTTCCTCATAATTCAACCCCTGTAGACCTGGAATCAGCCTAGTCGCTCTTCTCTGGACCTTTTCTAGTGCTGCTATGTCCTTTTTGTAGCCTGGAGACCAAAACTGCACACAGTACTCAAGATGAGGCCTCACCAGTGCATTATAAAGGTTGAGCATAACCTCCTTGGACTTGTACTCCACAGATCGTGCTATATAACCTAACATTCTGTTAGCCTTCTTAATGGCTTCTGAACACTGTTTGGAAGTTGATAGCTTGGAGTCCACTATGACTCCTAAATCCTTCTCATAAGGTGTACTCTCGATTTTCCGACCGCCCATTGTGTATTCAAACCTAATATTTTTACTTCCTATGTGTAATACTTTACATTTACTGACATTAAATTTCATCTGCCACAAATCTGCCCAAGCCTGTATGCTATCCAAGTCCTTCTGTAATGATATAACGGATTCCAAATTATCTGCTAATCCACCTATCTTGGTATCATCTGCAAACTTAACCAGCTTGTTACTTATATTCCTATCTAAATCATTTATATATATTAAAAATAGCAGCGGCCCTAGCACTGACCCCTGTGGAACACCACTCTTAACATTGGCCAGTTCTGATGAGGTTCCTCGCACCATCACCCTCTGCTAGCTGTGTCTGAGCCAATTCTGCACCCATCTAAAAACATCACCCTGAACTCCCACTTCTTTTAACTTGATGCCCAACCTCTCATGTGGCACCTTATCAAATGCTTTCTGAAAGTCCAGATAAATAATATCATACAACAACAACATTTATTTATATAGCACATTTTCATACAAACAGTAGCTCAAAGTGCTTTACATATTAAAGAATAGAAAAATGAAAGACACAATTATAAAACAAAATAAATCAACATTAACATCGAATAAGAGTAAGGTTCAATGGCCAGGGGACAGAAAAAACAAAAAAACTCCAGACGACTGGAGAAAAAATAAAATCTGTAGGGATTCCAGACCATGAGACCGCCCAGTCCCCTCAGATTACAGTCAACAATCACCCCTAAGCTTTTTACCTCCGTCTTGACTTTTAATCCTAATGTATCCAGTTTATTTCTAATAGCCTCATTGTATCCATTATTGCTGATCACTAAAATTTCAGTTTTCTCTTTATTTAACTTGAGAAAATTACTATTCATCCATTCTGAGATACTAGTCAGACATTCTGTTAGTGAATCAATAGAATCAGGGTCATCAGGAGCTATTGATAAGTAGAGCTGTGTGTCATCAGCATAGCTGTGGTAGCTCACGTTGTAACCTGAGATAATCTGACCTAACGGAAGCATGTAGATTGAGAATAACAGCGGACCCAGGATAGAGCCTTGTGGAACACCATATTGGATATCATGTGTCTTCGAGTTGTAATTCCCACAACTAACAAAATATTTTCTCCCTGTCAGGTAGGATTCAAACCAATTTAAGACACTGCCAGAGAGGCCCACCCATTGACTAAGGCGATTTCTAAGAATGTTGTGATCAATGGTGTCAAATGCAGCACTCAGATCTAAGAGGATGAGAACAGATAAATGGCCTCTGTCTGCATTTACCCATAAGTCATTTACTACTTTACGAGTGCAGTTTCTGTGCTGTGATTTGTTCTAAAACCCGACTGAAATTTATCAAGAATAGCATGTTTATTTAGGTGGTCATTTAACTGCATAATGACTGCCTTCTCCAGAACTTTACTTAAGAAAGGCAGGTTAGAGATGGGTCTAAAATTTTCAAGAGCTGAGGGGTCGAGATTATGTTTCTTAAGTAGGGGTTTAACTACAGCAGTCTTAAGACAGTCTGGGAAGACCCCAGTATCTAGTCACGAATTTACTATGTCCAGAACATTATCAATTAGCACGCCTGATACTTCTTTGAAAAACCTTGTTGGTATCGGGTCAAGGACGCAGGTGGAGGGTTTTAATTGAGAGATTATTTTCTTTAAATCAGGTAAATCTATCCTAGTGAAAGAGTTTAATTTGTTTATAACAGGATGCTGGGGTTTAGGGGGATCCTTAGTGTTGGGGAGATATACTATGTTATTTCTAATATCATTAATTTTTTGATTGAAAAATACAGCGACAGCCGCACAGGTTTCACTGGAAGCACTTAGGAGGCATTCCTTTGAGCTACCTGGGTTTAGTAGGCGATCAATTGTTGAAAATAAGACTCTGGGATTACTAGCATTGTTATTTGTCATAAGCTCCACTTTAATCGTATCCTTTTGTTGCCTCCTCATAGAATTCCAACATGTTAGTAAAACACGACCTCCCTCTTCTGAACCCATGCTGACTGTTCAGAATAACTCCTGTCCTTGTCATGTGTTGCTCAATCTTATCCTTAATAATTCCTTCCATTAATTTTCCTGTGATGCTTGTTAAGCTTACTGGCCTATAGTTGCTTGGATCAGCCCTGTCACCCTTTTTATATAATGGGATGATATTTGCCATTTTCCAGTCCTTTGGAATCTCTCCAGTGCACAGTGACTTCCTAAAAATATGTGTCAAGGGTTTATATATGTACTCACTAGCCTCCTTAAGAACACGAGGATAAATATTATCTGGGCCTGGTAATTTGTTTGATTTCATCTTATTTAATCTGAGCAGCACTTCTCCCTCTACAATTTCCAAATCCCTCAGTACCTCCTTAGTAGTTGTGTTTACCTCTGGCAGGTTATCCACTTGCTCACTTGTAAACACCTCAGAAAAATGTAAGTTTAGGGCATCTGCTATTTTTACTTTACTATTCCTGATGAACTTGACCTCCTCCTTAACTGTTCTTTTACTACTAAAATACTGAAAGAATCTCTTGGGGTCTTCTTTCGCCTTATCTGCTATATTCCTCTCCAACTGTCTTTTAGCCTCTCTGATATCCTTCTTAATGGTTGCCCTCATTTTCTCATACGCGCTACGGTTCTCTTTGCAGTCATTAGTCTTATATGCCTTATACAGCAGTTTTTCCTTTGCAACTTCTTTTTAAATCTTTATTAATCCATCGTGGAGTTTTTTAGTTTCCTATTACTTCCAAATTTAGGTATGTATCTGTCCTGCATTACATGTAAAACATTTTAAACCTGTTCCACTGCTCCTCGACTGTCTCCACATTTAAAAGCTTATCCCAGTCTATCCTACTTAGACTTTGTGCATCTGCTCAAAATTAGCCCTACTAAAGTTCAACTTAACAATTTTAGTCTTTGCATCTGTACTCTTACAAAATACTGAGAATTGTATTACATTATGGTCACTTGACCCTAGTGGTTCAATCACCTCTACACCCTCAATTCTATCCTGATTATTACAGAATACTAAATCCAGATAGGCTTCACCCCTTGTTGGTGCTTTAACATGCTGTGTTAAAAACAGTCACTGATTACTTCTAAAACTCCTGCTCTTGTGCTCCTCCATCTGTAAGGTTATCCCAGTTAATATTTGGATAATTAAAGTCCCCATGACTATAATATCCCCTGTAAACTTGCCTTTTGATATTACTAAAAGATGTGTGTTGAAATTACTGTCTGAATTGGGTGGTCTATAACACACTCCTAAAATGAGACCTTTTCCCTAATATTTTCCAGGCGAAGCCACATGTCCTCACTAAGATGGGGCTCATCATCCAACTGAAGATGACTTACATTTAATTCCTGTTTGGCATAAACAGCAACCCCACCTCCTTTTCTGTTCTGTCTATCCTTCCTAAAAATGTGTATCCCTCTATGTTACACTCATCCCCATCTTTGTTATTTAGCCAGGTTTCCGTTATTGCTATAATATCATAATTATGCTCTGCTACATACAACTCCAACTCACTTACCTTATTTTTGATACTTCTAGCATTAAGGCAAGCTATTTTTAATGTGTTAATCCTTCTATCTTTACGTGTTTGCTTAAAATTTACATTACTATGCATTTTTATTTCTACACCATTGTTTGTTCTTCCATGTATAGATCTAAATCTGGCCTGTCCTAAACTCCCTGCCCCCATTCCCTAGTTTAAACAATCCTCGACTAGCCTACACATACGCCTCCCCAATACATTGGTGCCCCTCCGGTTCAGATGTAACCCGTCCGCGGCGAACAGGTCCCATCTGTTCCAAAAGGAGTCCCAATGCCCCATAAACCTATACCCTTCTACCCTGCACCAAGATTTGAGCCACGCGTTAAGCCTTCTAATCTCCTCAATCTTACCTGGACTGGCGCGTGGCACAGGCAGAACTTCGGAGAAGACTACCTTGTCAGTTCTGCTCCTCAGCTTGGTACCTAACTCTTTGAATTTGGATCGCAGAACTGACAGACTACCCTTATGTATGTCATTTGTTCCAACGTGGACAATGACAACTGGATCCACCCGCTCTGGCCAAGAGCCTATCCACCCTTCCAGGAGGTCTCCCACCTGTGCTCCCGGAAGGCAACACACCGTACGAGACTCTCTCTCTCTGGAGCACACCTGCGCTTCAATCCCCCTAATGATTGAGTCCCCAACTATCACTACCTCTCTCTTTTTGGGAACTGGTTTTGAGGTGGCCCGTTGGGGCTCCTCAACCCTGCCTACCACCTCAGAATTATCAGAGTCACCGTCCAGCTCCGCCAGGACATGATAACGGTTAGACACTTCTAATTCTGGGGTTGATGACCCCGAACAGTGTGCACCCTTTACCTTACGCCTTGCAACCGTGACCCACCTATTCCTACCTGTCTGGTCTGGAATCTCCTCCCGCGCCACCTTAGGGGTGCACACTATCTCTCTAAAGGACACCTGGGCCAAGTCCGCCAATTCTCTATTACAACGCAGGTCAGCCAACTCCTCCTCCAGTTCAGCGACCCTGAGCTCGAGGTGCTGGATCAGCTGGCATCTCTTGCAGATGTAGCCCTCATAGACAACTGGCTCTTCCAAACCATCATCTAAAAAGTCCAACATCCAACAGGACTTGCATTGCACTGGCCTCATTATTAAAATTTGATTTGGGATTACTAAGCTGCCTTAACTATATATTTTTTTTTTCTTTCTTAAAATTAAATTTCTTCTTCTTTCAGCTGCTCCTTAACTTAAATGGTAACACTAAGATCTGCTACATATATTTTACACCTTTTCCCCTTAAGCTCCTGTACTGTTCTCCCTCTCAGCTGCCTGCGGTTTGCCTTTCTATGAGGTTAACTTTACTTTTCTCTGTCTTTTCTAACTTTGCGCTCTTCTTACTTATATATTAATGAACCAATACGCTGTCGCCCACTTAACTGTTCTACCTCTGGACCACTAAGGACTGTTTAATCTAAAATAAACAAATAAAACTTTACTACCTTATTTGCTCCTACTGCTCCTTGTGCCTGATCAGTGTCTTAACGCAGGCCGCTTACCTGCGCACTACTGAGTTTCTGTACGACGACGCGGTTATTTATTTACAAATGCCGATATCAGTTACTGCTGCTTTCTACCCTGCCGCCTCGATGCTAATTCAAATACAGATAACAAGAAAAAGAACAAGTACAAGTACAAATAACTTTTCCAAGCGCACTTCCAAACACCCAGCTACTTTTGCTCTTGTGCGGGCGAAAAAAAAGCGAAAAAAGCTTTAAAAATTCCCACACGGTTCCTTAGAGGCAACCAAAACCCAAGTTTTTAAGAGCAAAATGTATTTTTTTAATGTAAATCTCACACCACAGAACAAACCAACAACTCTCAACAGACTCTAGCGTTTGCAAAGCACACGTCAGCACAAAGCACACGTGACTCTCAGCTCAGCCTTATCTCAGGCTTATCTGCATCTAAGATGTAGAATCTGTCATTGTATTAAATTAATTAAATTAGGCTCTTCATCACGTCCTGCTTAAAGTCATCAAGAGAAATTGGTAAATATTGTAACATGACATGCATAGTTATCACCATTATTTTCTACTTTGTAATATACATTATGAAAGATGCTTCATCAAGAGAAATTGGTAAATATTGTAACATGACATGCATAGTTATCACCATTATTTTCTACTTTGTAATATACATTATGAAAGATGCTACAATAGAAACATTTTAAAAGAACTGCACCCTAACTTCCATTCATGTGCATATTATTTTCTAAAGCTTACTTTTCATAAGCCAATCAATCAATCGACCACTCTTTATTTTATGGGGTGCCTTTAACAGAATGCATCATTCCAAGGCAATTTTCAATAAAGGCAAAATTATGATACAGTATAAGAATGGGGCTCATGAATAGAATATATTAAGTCTGCATTCCATCTTTCTGTTGCCATGAATTCTTAATAAAATTCAAATTTCGATACGCCAAGTCAAATTTCTTCCAGGCCGTTATGGCTGTCAAAACAAAACCATCACTTTCTGTTACCGAGTCCTAGAGTCTTTTTTGAAGAATCTTTTCTAAAAGTCAATTAATCTCTGTTCATACAATCTTAATTAATCTTTGAGTTGTATTTTAAAAATGTTCAAAATCAAAAACTCAATGATATACATAAAAAGAAAAATGGAAATAATTACATTAAAAAAACATTTCTCTTTTAATTCCAAGACTAACTTTGCTTTATTATGAATTATCATTTATTATTGTTATTTATGACCATGCTCTTTTTGTCTTAGAGTTTAGAATTTTAAACATCAGTCCAACTTACAGTTTCGTGAATCAACCCATTATTAATAGCAAATGAAGAAATTTATTTCCACAAATTATTATTAGTCAAAACTAATGTTTACCCATATACATCAGCCGGAATAAAACACTGAAAGCATACTAAAAAGGATAAATCATTTCTTACACAATAATAAATTACAATCTAGAAATTCATCATAAATTGTCACTGATATTTCTAAAATTGATGGTGAATTGTGAATATGCATAATCACAGACGATTGCACTTTATAAAGAAAAATTATCATAACAGAAAGAATTTAACTTAGTGACTATGAGAGAAGAAGAGTAACTAATACTTAAGTCTTGACACTTTTATTATGAACATGGCAAAAATACTAAATAGATTCTGGTCCAGGAATGGCATCAGAAAATAATCACAGAATCAATAATGTAGGTGAAACTAAAGGACTGAATGTGATAAAATAAATAATATGTTTAGTAATATCTACAAGATATTACACACCTCCAAATGCCTGAAAATGAGGCCATCCATCCATCCATTATCCACAGCTTATCTGAGGTCAGGTCACAAGGGCAGCAGCCTAAGCAGGGAAGCCCAGACCTCCCTCTCCCCAGCCACCTCCTCCAGCTCCTCTGGGAGGACCCCAAGGCATTCCCAGGCCAGCCGGGAGATATAATCCCTCCAGCGTGTCCTGGGTCTTCCCAGTGGGACATGCCTGGAACACCCCCCCAGGAAGGCGTCCAGGGGGCATCCTGACCAGATGCCCAAACCACCTAAACTGATTCCTCTCAATGTGGAGTAGCAGCGACTTTACTCCGAGTCGTTCCTGGATAACAGGAACCCTGTGGAGAAAACTCATTTCGGCTGCTTGTATCCGTGATCTTGCTCTTTCGGTCACTACCCAAAGCTCGCGACCATAGGTGAGGGTAGGAACGTAGATCGACTGCTAAATCGACAGCCTCACATTTTGGCTCAGCTCTCTCTTCACCACGATGGACTGTTGCAGAGCCCGCATTACTGCGGATGCCGCACCAATCCGTCTGTCAACCTCCCACTCTATTCTTCCCTCACTCTTATACACTGTACAGGAACTAGACCGAGCTTTAAAGGCATTCTGAGATTTGAGTAACTTATTACATCTTTACAGAGCAGAAAAGGTACAGGTCAAGTGGTCATCTAGCAGAATTTCATGAAGTAAAAAAATAATAAATTAGGTCAATTAAAAGATATGGAAGAAGATGATCCACTATGGTGACCCTAACGGGAGCAGCCAAAAGAAGAAGAAGATTAGATAGACACAGCCTATGATAATGGCTAGCTTAATTCTGTTCGAGAAAGTTAAAGAAGAATGTATTTACGGAAATGTTACATCAGACATCAATCACAGTTTTTCAAAGACAAATAAAAACTCACTAGAATATCCATCCTGCAGACCAGTTTCATTAATGAACAGTGATGTTAAGTGTCTGTTGAAAACTACAGCAAAAAAAAGAAAAAGATCTTCCATTCATACTTTTGCAAGGCCATGCAGAATTGAGAACGCAAGTGGTGTTGAACTGAAGTGCTTTAGACATATTGAAAGAATTCCATAAAATTAACTTGATTAACACCTAGACATTCTATGGAAGCACTGGTTTCCTGTCACAGACATGGGATTACAATTATTCATAATGCTGTGAACAAGAAAGAAACCTCTCTGCTGCTGGGTACCAATAAAGCCTCTAAACTGGTGCAATTACTGTACTTTTGGTAACATCAGCTGAACTACCAGTCAAACCTCATTCTGTATGCAGTACCACTGGACAGCTACAAATAGAGAGATTGGATAGGCCCAATCAATTCTGTTGCATTTCAGTTTTAATTTCATCACTTTTCCCTAATCTCACAACCATTCAATTTTACAGAAATCACAATTGCAAAAATGTCTTCTTTAACATTGTCTCAACCTCATGGAAAATGTTAAGAAAGATTTGCTGTATAAGAAGGGCCAGAGTAGATTGTACTTCCTGAGGAGACTCAGGTGTTTTGATGTGTGCAGTAAGCTGCTGTAAATATTTAACCAGTCATTGTATTGTTCTATGCGGTGGTCTCCTGGGAAAACAACTTGAGTTCTGCCGATGCAAAACCCCTGAACACGTTTATCAGTAAAGCCAGCTCCATCACTGGACTGACCCCAGACATTCTGGAGGTCTTTTGTGGAAAAGAGGATGGAGGCAAATGTAGATGCCATCATGAACAATTCTGTCCACCCCCTCCAGGGTTCACTTTCTTGGAGTACTTTTAGTCACATGCTCATACCACAAAGGTGTAAGAAGAAGCACTTCAGGGGATCTTTTCTGTCTGCAGCCATTAAGCACTTCAATGCTTCCTCACCATGTTCTTTCCTTCACTTCAGCCATAGGAAAACATTACAAAATTCAATTTACTTCCATTATTAGCATATTTATTGTATAATACTGTATATCTCTTCTCTATTGTCTTTTATTGCACTTTGAGTTGACATGTTTGTATTTTATTTTTTGCTTTATTATGCATTTTGAATTTCAACTAGGAAATTTATTAAGTAAATGTAATCTAATCTAATCTAATCTTGATAGATGGCCACATCTTCCATTTATATTAAATGCAGGAATTAATATTGTCAAAATCAACATCTTACCAAAGTATATACTGCATGTACTTAAGTTGACTTTAATATATATTAATATATACCCTGGACAATACTCTAATCATGAGAGATCTTGTCAGGAACCTTACAGTATCTTACTGGGTTATTAGTTATTGGAACATGCTTACCTGCCAGACAGTACTGGATCTGCTGTTCCTCCTAATGGAATTACAACATTGTTTGGTGTATCATCAGACGCAGTGAAAAATCTGTTCTGGTATCATGTCACCTTTTCTTTCCAAATCCACCCACTATAAAACATTAGATAAAAGAAAGTCCTATCCTACTTAACGTTTGAAATAAATACATTTTTCATTCAAGTATCTTTCCAAGGCTCCTTTAGAGTTTGGCAAGATTTTTTTTATTCTTCTGAACTAAGCATACTGGGCCTTGTTAACCTTGCAGAAGTTTCATTCTGACAACTACATATAAGGTTATCTGATTTCACAGCTCTCCGAAAGGGTTACAAATTGTATTAAACTAGAATCTGATATAAAATATGGTACTGCTTACTGAATGTTCAAGTCTTCTGTATCAAACTTATTGTAATGTAATTTCATTAAGCTAATAAAAGGAAAGAAGTAAAACCGAATATGTTTGCTCCAGTGTAATACATTACTTCTGCCCAATATACTGATGGATTATACTAGTGTGGAAAATTAATGAAGCCCCTGCTTTAAATTAATCTGTAGTTATAAATATCTTTTATCTCTGAAATGCAAAGACCTTCTAAAAAAAGCTGTAGAGTAAAGATTTAAGGGCACTCCAAGGAAGTCAGACTTAATTATAGAGAAACTAAAATCTGGAGGGTAAGGGGGCCATGGTGTCACAGTGGTTAGCACTGCTGCCTGAAATATCCAGCATCCTGGATTCAAATGCTATGTCAGCTGTTGCCTTGTACAGTTTGCAAGTTCCCCCTTATCTGCAGGAATTTTCCTTGTGTTACCCTGGTTATGCTTTCTTGCACTCTGAAAAATGTGTTTTATGTGCATTATTAATTCCAAATTGGCCGCATGTGACTGTGTGAGTGTACCCTGTGTTTGCTTTGTGCTTGATGCTACCAGGATGTTCTTAGCTGCCCATGACCCTGAATTGAATTACTTGGCTTTGACATTTTTATGTTATGTTACTAATTCTAATGTATGGAACATCCCTTTGAGCTCAGTGCAGCCAATTGTCCGGAAATAGGACACGAAAAAATATGACCATAACACTGTTTAAATTTTGTTTTTTGTTTCTCCAAATTTGGTTGATGGTCAACAAGGACAATTTTTTGAGAAACTACGGCAAAACCCATTATGACTCCAAATAGTTGCGAAAATTAGAGGCTGTGATTAATTGTGATGTTTACACATCAACACATTCAAAGACTTACTGCAAGAAAAACCTTCTTGGAAGTGAGGTAAAGAAAAGAAAAAAATACATAAAGTGTATTCACAACGATACACAGTATAATATAGAGTAGAGTGTTTTTCAAAATGATAGAATCAGATTTGGCAGGTAAAGTGATCTAATAAGATAAAAGTAGATTTTTTTCATGTAATGCTAAGTTTCATGTGTCGATCAAATAAGTTACAACACACTAACCAAGGTGTAAGTTCTTCCACAATAAAATGTGGTGTAGCAACATCATTTCACTTTTCAGCAGCAGGGACAAATAATCTTGTCCTGAATTAATGCAAACATGAATGGGGCAAAATATACAGAGAAAACCTACCTGTACAACACTGTGTCAAAAAGCTAAAACTCGTAAAATATATATTAATATTGTATATTATAATTTCTGCCAGATAGTGATCCAAATCACATAGTAAGTGAAACATCATAGTATCTTATAATTAAGATTAATTCTCTTCAGAGGGTTAGACCGAACAAAAATCTTACTTTTATCAAACATTTGCAGCAAGACATTAATATTGCTGTCTGTCACAGTTTATTAAGTACTATGATACAGCTAGAGCAATAATGCACAAATGATTAGCCAAAAATTCTGAAATTCTGAAATGTAAAGTTAAAAGAGGCTGTTCCAAAATGATTAATACCTGTTTAAATCATAAGACGTGGTTCAGTGAAATACTGACTCACAAAAATAAATACTGTACTTATAACTAGATGATGATCATTTTAAAATTACTTGGTTATATGTATTTGGAGTGGCTTTGTGAAGAAGAAAGTCTAAATAAAAAAAAAAATCGTAATCCTATGTATCATATTCTACAGTGTGAAAAAGATGTGAGAGTAATGTCTGTTGTCACACACGTGCACTTGGAAGGCAGTTGTGAGTCAAGGGTTGACACTATGGATTAATGGCTTCTCTCCTTCCTCTGCAGATCACAAGGCAAAGCTAGACGAGCTAAGCCCTAACCAGCTTCCTCATTTTCCTCATCCTCCTCTTCATCCTCATCTTCTTCCCTTTTCGACCCACCTCTTCCTTTCCACCTCCTGTAAAAACCTGTCTACCCCCATTGTCTCAGTCACAATCCCCAATCCTTTTTTGCCTCTGTTCTCTTGTATTCACATTATATACAGTTTGTATTTACAGTCACACACACACTCCTTTGGTGGATGTAGACATAGTCAAGAGGTTTAGATGTTCATTGATCAAACTTTAGACTGGACAGCATAAGTTATCTAAATAACTTTGACTGTGGTATGCTAGTCGATGTCAGATGTGGTACTTCCAGAATTGGAGAAACAGCTGCAGCCCAGGGATTTTTACATGTTGCACTCACTGGAGTTTACAGAGAATGATGCGATGAACAAAAAAACATCCAGTTGGTTTCACTTTGCATACAATTTTGCAAAACTGACAACAAAATAAGTTTTGCAGGTACTTTCACAACTGTGAAACACAAAAATCACTCAAAAGCATTTTTGGGAGTTGGGAATACAAAGGATATTGCTCTGTAAAGCATTGCTCACATTTTCATGCTTACCTACATTCATTTTCGCAGTTGCATACCAGTTAAATTAATTTAATTTATGCTTCTCATTCACATCACCATGCAGGAACTTTGTGAGTTTTTTTTTTGAAAATGTGACATGCTGCTTGTTATCCACACAAAGACACACCAACATGCACTGTTGTACACATTATGTGCTTTCTCCACAAGAAATCTAACTACATAGAACGCTCCTGGCCTTTGCCGTGCAACCACTCTTTCCGGTTTCTTGATTCCTGCAAGTGAGCTTGATGGTATGCAAACTCCATCCAAACTGGAGCATTGAGTTTCTTTTCTGCCTCTATTGCATCTTTAGGACTGAAATTACCAAAATTGCACCAACAGAACAAGCACATCTTACAGCTGACAGATTAACAAAATGTCTAGATGTGACAGTAAATAATTCCAATGATTTTTTTCTTCATTAGGGATTTTTATTTAAATACTAAATGACAAACAGGGAAACACAGAGTTTCTCTCCAAATTCACCTTCATGCAAATTGTTTTGTTCATCACTAGTGGCTAGACTCATTCAAGGTACCGTAACAGAAAGCTGAAAACTACTCAGAAGCTGTCTTCATCTGTGGTGTGCAGAATAGAATCTCTGAATATACAACTCATTGAACCCTAAAATGGATAGGCTACAGAGGTAGAACACCTTGAAGGTTCCAATCCTGTTAACCACTTACTCACGAGGTGTCCTGTGGGTGGAACAAAGCCATATTTCAAAGTTGTTTGTTCTCGATACAATAAACCAAAACCAATAATTGTAATTTTTCATACTCAAAGGTATCTTCTTTTAAATAAATTACAGGTTTCTATAATATCTGCTCTCTTTCAACATTAATATATACAATTTGCACATGTATATTTCGAGGCAAGCAGAGCATCACTGTTGAGTTAGTCTGCTTTTATCAAATATCCCTCCTACATCGAGCCGCATACAGTGAAAGGCTCATTACCATTGGATAGCTAATGTTCAGAGCATTTAAATGATGAACAAGTCACAAATCATTGGATGCAGAAAAAGCATTCGACAATATTGAATGGAAATACCTTTTTACTTTATTGGAGAAGTTTGGGTTTGGCCCGAACATTTGTGCATGGATTAAATTACTGTATACTAACCCAGAAGCTTCAGTTTGCATCAATAACATTTGCTCAGACTACTTTAAACTAGAACGTGGCACTAGACAAAGATGCCCCTTGTCACCGCTGCTGTTTGCGATTGCCATTGAACCACTGGCAATACATTGTCGAAATACTGATCAGATAAAGGGGATTAGCAGAGAAGGACTGGAACAGAAAATCTCATTATATGTAGATGATATGGTACTGTATATTTCGGACCCAGAAAATTCTGTGCCTGCAGTCTTAGCAGCATTCACAGAATTTCAAAAGATCTCTGGTCTCAGAATTCATCTGAATAAAAGTGTACTCTTTCAAGTGAATTCTCAAGCATATAATATTAGATTAGACACCCTACCTTTTATCATTGCAGAACAGTTTAAATACCTAGGGGTAAGCATCACAAGTAAACATAAAGCTCTATATCAACAAAATTTCGCCGTCTGCATGGAAAAAATTAAACAAGACTTGCATAGATGGTCAACTCTTCATCTCACTCTAGCTGGAAGAATTAACACTGTTAAGATGAATATTCTTCCTAAGCTCCTTTTTTTATTTCAAAACATCCCAATATACATTAATAAATCATTCTTTAAGCAATTAGATTCAACAATAACCTCATTTATTTGGAATTCAAAACATCCACGCATCAAAAGAGCGACCCTACAAAGACAAAAGGAAGAAGGCGGCATGGCTCTACCTAACTTCCAGTTATATTACTGGGCGGCAAATATACAGGCGATAAGAACCTGGACACAAATAGAAGAACATACACAGGCTTGGACCGCAATAGAAGTAAAATCCTGCAGTACTTCTTTGTATTCCTTGCTCTGCGCTTCAATAAACACACGTTATCGGCAATACACTAATAACCCAATTGTGCTCCACTCACTTAAAATCTGGAACCAATGTAGAAAGCATTTTAAGACAGAGAAGCTTATATCTGTGGCATCCCTGCAAGAGAACCACCTCTTTCAACCTTCACAAACATATGCAGTTTTTAATATCTGGAACAAATTTGGAATTAACTTGCTTAGAGATCTTTATATAGACAACGTCTTTGCATCCTATGAACAATTACATTCCAAATTTAACATTCCAGCTACACATTTCTTTCACTATCTTCAAATCAGGAACTTTGTTAAACAGAACCTTCCAGATTTTCCTCATCTTGCACCCTCATCAACGCTGGAAAAAATATTGCTCAATCTCAAGGACTTAGACTCCATCTCTACAATATATAAAATCATGTTACAATCCCTTCCTTTCAAAGATCCAAGAGGACACTGGGAAAAAGATCTCTCAATTAATATATCAGAAAAGGAGTGGAAAGTAGCAATGCAGAGAATTCACTCGAGCTCCATATGCAAAGCATACAATTATACAACTCAAAATTATATTTTAAGCACATCTGTCTCGACTAAAACTCTCCAAAATGTTTCGAGGGCATGATCCAACCTGCGAACGTTGCAGCCAAGTTCCAGCCTCACTGGGTCACATGTTCTGGGCCTGCACCAAATTAACATTATTCTGGACAAAAATTTTTAATTACCTCTCAGACAGCCTTGGACTCACAATTCCTCCTAACCCATTAACAGCTGTGTTTGGGGTTCTTCCAGAGGGGCTTAAAGTGGAGAAGGACAAACAAATTGTGATTGCATTCACTACACTGTTGGCACGCAGACTTATTCTGATAAACTGGAAGAACCCAAACTCTCCTCTTTTAAGTCAGTGGGAAACTTGATGTGTTATATTATTTAAAATTGGAAAAAATCAAATACTCAGAGGATCCGTACAGACTTTTTTCAAAACATGGCAGAATCTAATCAGTAATATTTTAAAATAAGTTTATAAAGCACAGAGAATTTATTAATTTAGGTATGTTTACAAGCCTTAAATTTTACGCCGTTTGGCTTGCTCTCTCTCTCAGGGGTGGGGATTGATCTGTTTTTAACTCAATTCTTCTTTTTGTAAAAACTTGATTGTTTTGTATGGATTGTAATAAAATTAATAAAAAAAATAAATAAATAAATAAAAAAAAATAAATGATGCACAAGTGTTTATGATTGCTCATTTGTACTACATGTCACAGCTGAGTATAAACAACAACACATTTATTGTGTATATAAGAGCTCATCTTTACACTCCTTTATGCAAGCCATTCACAAGTCAGATTCTGAACTCATTTTTGACTTTTTTGAAAACAACATGTTTGATGAAGGAGTCAAGGCTACACTTGATTTGTAAGTACTGCTTAGTATGACTTTGAAGTGTCACGACATGCAGTTTTACAGTTCAAGCATCATGAGTTCAATTACTGTATCCAGAGGGTATCTGCTGCCTGTTCTCCCTATGTTAGCTTTCCGAGCAGTGCTCTTTCAATTTCAACGTAGAGTGCATGTTTCTTTGTGTACCAATGAGTAATTGCTATGCTGTACTTGTGCTTCTCGAACTTTTACGCACCACTTGAATGTCACTATATCTTCTTGCTTGTGTGGTTGTGTCACAAGCATATGTTAGGAAAAAAAACAGTTTTAGCTAGTGACTTATTCAAAATATAATCCCGCAATAGAGATAGACAGCAGTATGTAGGATTTTTTTATCTACTGTAGTTACTAATCTTGCTTGCTTCACCCCTGGCTCCCATGCCAATGCCTTTTGTCTGGGAGGGTAGAAATGAGCACAATTCAAAAGAGAATTACAATCAAACAGTGGTCAAGAGGTTTTGGGGGTTGAAGGGAACACAATGAGAAATGGGACAAAATGTCTTGCAACACTGTGTCAATCCCTTTGGTGGCATCGCAGAGAAAAAATTGGGGTGGATTATATAGTGAACAAGCCTGCGACTCAAAAGTGGCTGAGAAACACTGATTTAGGTGCATGTATCTGTATGACTAGCTCTGTGCTCAGGGCTGTCACTTTCCTGCAGTCTCAATTTCAAAAGAATTTTTTTTTGCTGAAATCAGATGGAGGAATATAATGTAATGTTAATAAAAAGAGTCAGTTTGTTCTAAAGCAACGTTCCATTGAGTTAGCAGGTTGGTCAGTGCATTTTACGTTTGTTGTGCCATTTGCTGATTCTACACCAGCTTTTCAGGTCTTTATTAGATAAAATTTTCTCTTCTTGTGTATAACAGAGAACCAGTTTAAGAGCAAGTGGGGAGCTCATCAAAGATTTTAGTTACTAAAGTAAGATGGATAATATCTTCTTTCCTGTGTTGCATAATTTGGATTTTCCAGCAGTATTTATTTTGAATTAAGATGAGAATGGAGAGACTGTGTTATCTTGCGCTGCATTAGTTAGTGTGTTAGGAGATTTCTGTTTGATTTACAACTTATGCTCTTTAATTACTTTTCAGCCTCTGTAGTTGACTAATAATACACTACATCAATTTTTTTTTCTCTCAAGTTCCTTAGGCACATATTCAAGATTGCTTACAATTTTCTTGTTTTTTTATCTATTGTTTTGACACTTTTGTTGTGTCTTTTTACTTATCACTTTTTACTGTGTGGGTGTAAAGAGCCCACACACATTTGTGATTTAGATATTGAAACCCACTTATGCTAGTTATTCTGGATCTTAAGCTATATAGGTAAACTTGATATTATATACACTTTAAAACATTTAGATGGAAAAGAGCACTCTGAGAAGCGATGTTGTGTAGGCTGTTTAGTTAAGGATGTATCTTAAATCAATCTGTTCGAATTTTATTGTGTTTTACTTGACAAGTGATGCCATTTTGTAAGAATGCAAGGTGTACAGTTTAATACAACAAAAGGGCATAGAACCTTTTATAGAGGATGCTTTAATCTTTTGAACTAACAAATTTCAGGTACAAGGCAGAGGCCTGAAAGATGTATTAAACTGAACATAAGTGAAGTGTGTTCTGAGAAAACTGGAAGGCAAAACAGTGACTAACAATGTTTAGTATAGCCAGTCTGTTTGCAGCTTAGTGCACCTTTTGATGCCTATGGGGATCAACCTTATGCTTTCCTGTGTTTTGAGAAACTGTAAAAGTATTAGCCACTGTACTAGTGGACAGTAAGCCAAGTGTGTGCACTTATTCTGGATTAGAAGGGGGAGAAGAGTGGTTGTCTTTTATTAGAACTTTTTCGAAAAAGATTTCATTTAACTGAAGCTTGCTGTCTAGTTTGCAGCTGGCCACTTTCCAAGGAGGTCTGCCTGTGGCAAGAAATGTTTCTTTACAATTTTAAAATAAGGATATATAATGTGAAACAATGGATCTGGGCCATCTGGGAAATGTCATCTGGGACTGAATGAAGATGGCGTGAAGACTACATAAACCCATCCAGGTTGTATAATTCTTTGTATTGCTTATATATGCTTCTATAAGTTATTATGCAAATAAATATATATTTTAAGTAAAGGTTTAAACTCCACTGATCTTGACTTTGCCGACAATGCTGTGATCTTCACGGAGTCAATTGATGCTCTGATCGGCGAGGTGTCTGTGTCTGGACTTGCGAGTGTCCTGGATAAAAAACAAGATCCAGGCCTTTAATGACCCCTCAGGTACAGCCATCAGCAGTGTGTCTGTCTGTGGAGAGAGTGTCAAGCTTGTCGAGAGGTTTACTTACCTAGGTAGTGGCATTCATGTCTCTGGTGACTCTTCCTATGAAATCAGTAGACGGATTGGTAGAGCATGGGGGGATCATAAGGTCACTGGAAAGGGGTGTGTGGTGCTCCCGATATCTATGCAAATGGATGAAGGTCCAAGTCTTTAGAGTCCTGGGGCCTCACGTATAAACGGTGCACATGCACAGAAATGTTTTGATGTATAAAACCTAAACTTGGTGTAAAGCCACGCACATTTCCACGGTACCTCATACCCTGTCGTATGCAAGTTCTCCGATCGGTTTTGCAGACTGGCAGCACCCAGCGTCAAAGCAATGCTACTGTTCCTGTGTGGTTTATGTTTCTTTTTCAGATCCACATCCCTGACGCGGTTTTATAAATACACTGAAATTAACCACATATTGTTTATTAGTTTAATGCATGTGATTGTAATTAACCTTTAACAATATAATGGTCCACAGAATGGTCAAACTATTCAAAATATCATAGCTGACGGTTGCTCATGGTGTCCCGAATGAGGCACATTACCTGCATTGTGAGGGAGCATCAGTTACAGCACTACAGCCATGTGACGCGATTCCCCGAGGTTGATTTCGGCTTGCTGGATCCTCGTAGTTGAGGACCTAAGTGGCTGTACCAGGCCAAGGGGACACCCACGTAACAGCTAGCTGTAGCAGACTGTAATGGAAGGATTTTTCTAAAGAGAGGGGGGGATCAAGAGAGCAGATGGGCGTTGGTCGCTCAGCGCAAAAACCAGCTTCAAGAAGGAAAAGTACTGGGAATATGGCCAGAGGGTTATGCTGACTTGTTTTTCACTTGTTTTTCACTTCGAGGGGCTTCACTATTTTTGTGTGCCTTTTGGTACCAGACTCCGTCTCCGTCAGGATAAAGGGGCATGCTGACTTGTTTTTCACTTCAAGGGGCTTCACTACGCAATTCTTATTTTTGTGTGCCTCCTGGTACCAGGTGTCGTCATCATCAGGACCAAGTGCAAAACAACACCGCGTCCCGTGGAAAGGTGTGTGTGCTGAAACTAATCACTTCTGTATACACTGCTTACACGTAAGCGCTTTGGGCAAGGGCGCTCAATTAGTATATAAGGGAAGGTTCGCCCTCAGTTTCTTTGGAGGCTCAACCGTGGGGACAGCGCGCACCGCCCGGTAAATGAAAGGCTAAAAGGGTTGGTCCTTTGACAAGACTGACAAGCGGGCTCCCTCAGTCTACTGGTCTGGGATGATGGCTCTGGGTCTTTTGATGTATGTTACTGTATGTATGTATGTTATTGTAAGTATAAGTTTGTCTCTTTGTCTATAACCCATTCATATGTCAAGACTGACAAGCGGGCCCCCTCAGTCTACTGGTCTGGGATGATGGCTCTGGGTCTTTTGATGTATGTTACTGTATGTATGTATGTTATTGTAAGTATAAGTTTGTCTCTTTATTTCTATAACCCATTCATATGTATTTAAATGTTATAATTAAGTAAACAAAATAGAAGTATTGGACCTCTTCTCTCTGATTCTTTGCCTACTTATGTTCTAATCCCTTGAACCATTTTCCCGTAACAAAACACAGACAGAGGATGGGACTAGACCGCATGTCTGCCTATGGGGCTGCCAACCAGGACCCTGAGTTGTTTCGTCATGTGTTGGGTGCGATAACGTGCTATACAAGTGCATGCTCACCAACCTAACCTGATCTGACCTGTTTAAACTCTGTGTCTCTTTTCTATAATTAATGAGTACTATCCAAGGGCTACAAATGACAATTCCTTGTCCAACTGAAGTTTCTTAAGTGCACTTTGTGGAATCCTCTGTTGGAGGTAAACTGAGTTGGAGAAAAGGAATAAAAATAAAAGACAGTCCCAGTTAGTGAAGCAGCCTGACATTATAGATTTCTAGGGATGAATATGTTGGGTACAACAAGGAAAATAAGACTGATCAGAGATTATAGGTAACAGTTACACAGCTGGTTTTGACATCTCTCCCTATGCTCAGTTTTTAATTATTAAAGTTAATTATTAAAGAAAAATAAAGTTTATCTAATCGAACCTAATCTAATCTAGTCTAATCTAATTTAATTAAGAAAAGAACCTAAGTGTATATATTGACACCTTTCATTTTAGGTGCACATTACAAGTGCTCTAATAACATATTAAAACAATAACATATTAAAACAAATAGGAAGTGAGAGCAAAAACTGTTTACATAGACTACGCGTGCAAGTAAAAACAGTACACAGCATGCGTTGTAGTAGGCGCACACATCATATTGTGTTATTGCACACTGCTTTTGTGTGCATTTAAATATAGCTGTAAGCCTAAACTTAATTTTCTTCAATATAATTCATGAACTCAGAATCAAATTGATCCAATCAGTTATTTATTTGTGCATTTTTCTAATGTTAGTTACATTTTGATCTAAAGCTATAGTTTTATACTGTACATGAAGATCTGGGCCTTTGGTGCCTTTACAAAGTAGATTTAAAAGAGCTAGAAGGAATTATCCCCTCCTCCTTGAACCGTCACCTTATCGTGGTGGAGGGGTTTGCGTGTCCCAATGATCCTAGGAGCTATGTTGTCCGGGGCTTTATGCCTGGTAGAACCACCAAGGCAAACTGGTCCTAGGTGAGGGATGAGACAAAGAGCGGTTCAATAAACCTCCAATGAAAATAAAACTGTGGGCGTTTTTCCCTTGCCGGACGCTGGTCACGGGCCCCCTCTGGAGCCAGGCCTGGAGGTGGGGCTCGATGGCGGCGCCTGGTGGCGGGCCTGCACCCATGGGGCTCGGCGGGCACAGCTCGAAGAGGTAACGTGGGTCCTCCTCCCCATGGGCTCACCACCTATGGGAGGGGTCAAGGAGGTTGGGTGCAGTGTGAGTTGGGTGGTGGCCGAAGGCGGGGACCTTGGCGGTCTGATCCTCGGCTACAGAAACTGGCTCTTGGGACGTGGAATGTCACCTCTCTGAAGGGAAGGAGCCTGAGCTAGTGCGCGAGGTCGAGAGGTTCGGCTAGATATAGTCGGACTCACCTCGGCGCAGCTTGGACTCTGGAACCAATCTCCTTGAGAGGGGCTGGACTCTCTACCACTCTGGAGTTGCCCCCGGTGAGAGGCGCCGAGCAGGTGTGGGCATACTTATTGCCCCGACTCGGAGCCTGTGCATTGGGGTTTACCCCGGTGGGCGAGAGGGTGGCCTCCCTCCGCCGGGTGGGGAAGGGTCCTGACTGTTGTTTGTGCGTATGCCCGAACAGCAGTTTGGAGTATCCACCCTTTTGGAGTCTCTGGAGGGTTGCTAGAGGGCATACCTTCTGGGGATTCCCTCGTTTTGCTGGGAGACTTCAATGCTCACGTGGGCAATGACAGTGAGACCTGGAAGGGTGATTGGGAGGAATGGCCCCGATCTGAACCCGGCGGTGTTTTGTTATTGGACTTCTGTGCTCGTCATGGATTGTCCATAACGAACACCATGTTCAAGCATAAGGGTGTTCATATGTGCACTTGGCACCAGGACACCCTAGGCCTCAGGTCGATGATCGACTTTGTGGTGTGTCGTGGACTTGCGGCCATATGTCTTGGACACTTTCGGGTGAAGAGAGGGGCGGAGCTGTCAACTGATCACCACCTGGTGGTGAGTTGGCCGATGGTGGGGAAGATGCGGTCAGACCTGGTAGGCCCAAGCGTGTTGTGAGGGTCTGCTGGGAGCGGCTGGCAGAGTCCCCTGTCAGAAGTAGCTTCAACTCCCACCTCCGGCAGAACTTCAACCCGTCCCGAGGGAGGTGGGGACATTGAGTCGAATGGGCCATGTTCCGTGCCTCTATTGTTGAGGCGGCTGACGGAGCTGTGGCGCAAGGTGGTGGTGCCTGTCGTGGCGGCAATCCCGAACCCGTTGGTGGACACCGGTGAGGGATGCCGTCAAGCTGAAGAAGGAGTCCTATAGGACTTTTTGTCCTGTGGGTCTCTGGAGGCAGCTGATAGGTACCGGCAGGCCAAGCGGACGCGGCCGGTTGTTGCTGAGGCAAAACTTCGGGCATGGGAGGAGTTTGGAGGCCATGGAGAGCGACTTTGGACGGCCGAGGAGATTCTGGTCCACCGTCCGGCGTCTCAGGAGGGAAGCAGTGCAGTGTCAACACCGTATATGGTGGGGATGGTGCGCTGCTGACCTCGACTTCGGGGTTGGGTCGGTGGGAGGAGTACTTGAAGACCTCCTCAATCCCACTAACATGCCTTCCAATGAGGAAGCAGAGCCTGGGGACTCTGAGGTGGGCTCTCCCATCTCTGGGACTGAAGTCACCGAGGTGGTCAAAAACTCCTTGGTGGCAGGGCCCGGGGTGGATGAGATCGCCCGAGTTCCTTAAGGCTCTGGATGTTGTAGGACTGTCTTGGTTGACCGTCTCTGCAACATCGCATGGACATCGGGGACAGTGCCTCTGGATTGGCAGACCGGGGTGGTGGTCCCCTCTTTAAAAGGGGACGGAGGGTGTGTTCCAACTATAGAGGGATCACACTCCTCAGCCTCCCTGGAAAAGTCTATTCGGGGTTCTGGAGAGGAGGGTCCGTCGGATAGTGAACCTCGGATTCAGGAGGAACAGTGTGGTTTTCGTTCTGGTCGCGGAACAGTGGACCAGCTCTTCACCCTTAGCAGAGTCCTGGAGGGTGCATGGGAGTTTGCCCGACCGGTCTACATGTGTTTTGTGGACTTGGAAAGGCATTCGACCGTGTCCCTCGGGAATCCTGTGGGGGTGCTCGGGAGTATGGGGTACGGACCCCTGATAAGAGCTGTTGGTCTCTGTACAACCGGTGTCAGAGCTTGGTCCGCATTGCCGGCAGTAAGTCGAGCCCGTTTCCAGTGAGAGTTGGACTCCGCCAGGGCTGCCCTTTGTCACCGATTCTGTTCATAACTTTTATGGACAGAATTTCTAGGCGCAACCAGGGTGTTGAAGGGGTCGGTTTGGTGGACTCAGGATTGGGTCACTGCTTTTGCAGATGATGTTGTCCTGTTTGCTTCATCAGGCCGTGATCTTCAGCTCTCTCTGGATCGGTTGCAGCTGAGTGTGAAGCGGCTGGGATGAGAATCAGCACCTCCAAATCCGAGAGCATGGTCCTCAGCCGGAAAAGGGTGGAGTGCCCTCTCAGGGTTGGGGAAGAGATCCTGCCCCAAGTGGAGGAGTTCAAGTATCAAGGGTCTTGTTCACGAGTGAGGGAAGAATGGAGCGTGAGATCGACAGGCGGATCCTCAGTGATGCGGGCTCTGCATCGGTCTGTCGTGGTGAAAAAGGAGCTGAGCCGTAAGGCAAAGCTCTCAATTTACCAGTCGATCTACGCTCCTACCCTCACCTATGGTCATGAGCTATGGGTAGTGACCGAAAGAACGAGATCGCGAATACAAGCGGCTGAAATGAGTTTCCTCCGCAGGGTGTCTGGGCTTTCCCTTAAAGATAGGGTGAGAAGCTCAGTCATCCGGGAGGGGCTCAGAGTAGACCCGCTGCTCCTCCGCATCGAGAGGAGTCAGATGAGGTGGCTCGGGCATCTGATCAGGATGCCTCCTGGACACCTCCCTGGTGAGGTGTTCCGGGCACGTCCAACCAGGTGGAGGCCCCGGGGAAGACCCAGGACACGCTGGAGGGACTATGTCTCCCGGCTGGCCTGGGAACGCCTTGGGATTCTCCGGAAGAGCTGGAAGAAGTGGCGGGGAGAGGGAAGTCTGGGCCTCTCTGCTTAAGCTGCTGCCCCCGCGACCCGACCTCGGATAAGCGGAAGAGGATGGATGGATGGATGGATGGATAGAAGGAATTATAGGAATTATGAATGCGAAGAGCATTACTTCAGTATGATGAATAGAATATTGACATGAAGATGCTAAGGAGATTTTTTGCTGTCTAATGTTTTGAACTGCAGTAACAGTGTGCATCTAAAGTTTCACTGATTTAGCACCTATAGGCTGAACTGTCATAGTCAGACTGGAATATTTGGATCATCTTGCACTCTTTAAATTTACAGTACATGCATGCAGCAAGAGTTAAAAAAAATAGATTTCCCGCATTTACAACTAATTGGTTGATTATAATAATATTGGATATTTCTGTAGATCCATTTCTGTCTCTTACTAGAATTTTTTTCAGTCTGTCATTTGTAGTAATAGGTTTATGACATCAATGCCTGATTCAGTTTTCATACTACAAGTTCTCTCCAGCTATGTCTCTGCTCCCTGAATGTACACCTCTGGAGATACCAGCTCTACTTTCTTTTTACCTCTAACAGACTTTTAGAGAGATTTTAAAATAATTACTGCCTCTACTCTAAGAGTAATTACTTGCAGAATGTAGAATAATGGCATTGTCTCTTCAATTAGGTGATCCTACTGGGTACCATTCTCTGCCCTATCTGTTGGCACTGCATAACTAAAGATTTGAGCTTAGTATAAGTTGGTGGCACTGCCAATTCCATTTTGCTCATTGAGGTTGGAGTTGTCTTAGCCTCTTCTAGCTCTTTTAAATCTACTTAGTAAAGGTACCAAAGGCCCAGATCTTCATGTACAGAATAATACAAAAATAAATAACTGATTGGCTCAATTTGATTCTGAGTTTATGAATTATATTGAAGAAAATTAAGTTTAGGCTTACAGCTATAGCTAATTGCACACAAAAGCTGTGTGCAATAACATGGCAGAGTACCCAATACAATTTGTTCTGATTTTGAGCTGGAACAAATCCAAGCCACCAAACACAGCTAGATGATTAACCACAGTGAAATGTAATCTTGCAGATAGTAGTATCAGACGTTATGAAAAAACATGTACTTAAAATGAAATATTAAACAGGGTGCTGTATTTATGGAATATAAATAAAAAACACTATTTTTACAAAGCAAACACCAAATTCAGAATAACAGCTTTGCCTTATTTCTTTAATAAATTATGTTTTTTAAAAAAAAAGTAAAACAAGGAAAAAATTCAGAGTACTAATAGTAGGTTGGAAAACAAATTTTCTGACAATAGCAGCCACATAAGGAACATATATTTTTTCATTCATTTGCAAACGTGGTTGCCTAGCAACAAATAGGACAAGCTTGCTCTGCTGCTGTAAGTTACAGCCTGAGAGGCAATAGAATAAATTGTATATCACACTGCATGACTCTTTGAGGTAGTTTTCATTTAAAAAACATGTGTATGTCCAATATGAATTGCAATAGTTGAGACACAAATGATTTATTATTCATACAGGAAGCATTGCTGTTTTCGGACTCTGTATCGGAGATATTTTAAACTGTTCAGGTAAGAGACCTTTTGGCTTCTAGTCCAAGGTCTTGTCAAGCTGGAAGTGTTGTACCTGCTGGGGACCTTGGAGTACAAAGCAGGAGGATTCTGTTTTTTTTATACTTCTGAGTATTTATCTAGGAATATCAGAGAACCAGTCTTTAGTTCATAACAATGTCATGTCTATGCAATACTGCAAAAGATAATGTCAACATGCTCTAATACTGATGTGTGGGTTCTTCTGTTTGGATGAGGAGGGCAAAGCTGATAGTGGAGGAGTCCCTCTTCCTCCCCTTCTCTCAGCTGCTTTTTTAAAAGCCACTAAATAGTTATTTGTCTCTGTCTATCCTTGCTTTGTGTGAGAAAAATAAGCCACCTTGGAGTGGAATGGTCATCAGCATCTTACAGCTGCTTGGACTGCTAAAGCTGTATGATTCTGTGTATCTCCAAGTATCTACTGTTATTGAGTTTAATGCAAATAAATATAATTTACAAGTAAAAGCTGTGAAGTGAGTGCCTTTGTCTAATTATTACTAGCACTGCAGAATGTTGGATTGTCCATTCCTTGTCTAGCTGCAGTCATTTACAGTACTTAAGGACCCTCAGACGAATTCCTCTTTTGGTGGCACAACTGGGTTGGAGTAAAGATTTGGAAATAAAAGACAGTCCCATTCAACAAGCAGCCTGCCATTAGAGGTCGCTAGAGTTGAATATGCAGGCTATAATATGAACAGGTGGACAGGTCAGAGGTTAAATATAATAGGTATATACCTGGTTTTGATATTTCTTCCCCCATTAAGAAAAGAACCTAAGAAGATAGTTGGTGCTACTCATGTTTGGAGATTGAATAGTGCAATAAAACAGGCAGCTAATGGTCTAATCTAATGAAAAAAACATTCAAACGCTATTCATTCATTTTTGTAACCTCTCAAGAGATTGGAACACATACCAGTAGCATTAGGTGCAAAGTTGGAACTAAACTTAGAGGCATCAGTTCGCCTAACCTGAGTTTCTTTGGGATGGTAGAGAAAAACCCATGAGGATATGGGGAAAACATGCATAATACATACAGTATCAGCAGGCACTCTGGCAAAGATCTGCTTCTAGGACTTTCGAGTGTGATCATTTGATGCTTTGATAAAAGCTAAATTTGTCATGGTCTATGCACATTTCTAGCATTTGAGCCAGTATTTCCAGGGTCACTGGTTAGGCTAATAAAAGCCTGGATTTTGTCCTTGGAGTACCAAATATATGGATGGAATAAGAATAACTGGCAGTTTGAAATTTTTAGTAGTAAAATACACAATGTAAATGCAGCTTAAAATGAAATAACAGAAGACAGTGTAAAATAAATCACAAATGAACGTTTGCTCAAATTTTCAAGATTATTACTCAATTAGAGCAAAAGAAAATGCACTTATTCATTTATATACAGCCCAGAAAGTGTCTGAACTATACTTCTGGAATTAATTGCCTTTCACTCACTTTTTAATAACCCCACATAAATTATGTCTTAGGTAATATGTACTCTGGCATCTATGTAAATGAACTCTGGAAGTAAGATCGCCACTACTGTTACAAAGAATGCAGAAAATTAGCAAAAATCGGATCACAGCACAAGTTCCGGAGCGGGTAACACCACTTTAAGAAATGCCTGATGAGGCTGTCAGTCCCTCTGAGTTGGCCATTATGGAGAGGGTCCATCCTTCAACATGCCACATTCATAGGAAAATATCAGAATATTTAAAAAGCAGATTCTTTTCAGCAAGCCACTAACAAAACATCTAAATCTGTTCGGGTAGCTCTGATGCTGGCCAGGCAGTTTTACATGCAACACCCTAGTTAAACAGTATTCTCTGGCTGTCATCATCTGTGTGGAGACAATAGGGGGCCATGTTGGAAGACCATAAGGTTACATTGTTTTTCTAATGCTAATAAAATAATGTAGCAAAGTAGAATAGATAAATACTGTGATAGGAGGAGTCCTTATGTCAGATTCTTTGCTCAGAATAATCCAACCAGGCAATAAAATTTTATTAAACAAAATAACAACAGGGAGAACATAGAGTAGTAAAGAAAACAGAAAGTTAAGCACCAACCTGCCTTATTACCTAGGATTACCCTTGTTAGTTTGGTTCTTCATCATGCAAAAACACCTCCTTCCTATTGATTCATTCATTTTCCAACCTACATAACCTAATTATCAAGATCACAGGGAGCCAAAGCCTATTTACACTCAACTATAATATCTTTAAGGCAAGACAGGACAAGTGTTAGTTTTCTGTCTTTTCATAAAATCGTTGCAGCCATCAAGTCGACCTCCTAGTAACCCTTTCCCATTATTTATTTCTTCTTGGTGCTGAATATCCAGCATACTACCTTGGTCTTGCTACTAGTCCTGAATGAGAGAATGAGAAATGAACAACACTTTAACATCAACAGTCTTAGATACAGCACTTGGTTGTTGTATAACTTATTACTTCCAATTTAAGATTCCATCAAATTCAAGATGAATTCTGCTTTCAGAACAGTTTTTGAGGAGAAAATACTGTAATATATAAGTCTTACAAGTAAATATACTGGTATACCAAGACAATTTTTTCAGTTTGTGGAATCAGTCTCTCTTGATAAGCCCAAGCACACCAAATTGCTTTCCCCTTCACAAGCCTGCACAAACTTATTTCCTGTATTTGTTTAACTGAAAATGAGGTGTGACAATAAAAAACAAATCTCAAATTTAAGCAACAGAATGCAATCCAGAATAAAAAAAAAAGTGCATCTTAAATTGAAAGCAATTAATTAATGAATGTAATTATGGATTACAGCATGTGCCATACTACCCTATATGCATCCATTGATCTAACTCAGTTATGGTGATTATAGTTATGGGAAAAAGGAACAGACATGAAGTAAAGGTGCTGCTATATCAAGATACCCAGACTTACACACACAGTTAGAACTATGCACTTTTAGATTCATTCATATGAGGTGTGATCAAAAAGTACGGTGAATGTTTTCAGAGTGCAGAGCACCATCCAAGAGCAACGCAAAACAATTCAATGCAGGTTCTGACATGTCCATTCTAGAGTCTAGTTTGTGACAAGTTTAAACTTGTTTGATACTGTCAGTCATTTGTGAGCCACTGTTGAGTTCAAGTGTGTTTTTCAAGTATGTTATTCATGCAACACATTAATATGAAACTTTGTTTCAAACTTCAAAAAGCTCAGGAAATCCATCAGATGTTAAAATCGGTTTATGGTGACACTGCACCGACAATTTAGACTGTTTACAAGTGGTTTGATCGATTTCGTAATGAATCTGACTCAGTTGAAGACGAGAAAAGGTCAGGACATCCTTCAACATCATTTACCAAGGAAAATGTTGAAACAGTTTCATTCTTCATCATGACAATGCTCCTTGTCACACACCCCTTCTAGTATGACAATTTCTGTTGAAAAAAAACATTACGCTGTGTCCGCATCCACCTTATTCGCTGGATCTGGTACTGTGTGACTTCTGGCTGTTCCGTAAATTGAAAATGACCATGAAAGGCAAACAATTTCAATCCATTGAGGACATCCAGGCAGCCATGACAGCCCAACTGAAGACACTCTCGAAAGAAAACTTCCAGAACTGCTTCGCAAAGTGGCAGGAGCATTGGGATAACTGCATTCAAATTGGAGAAGAGTATTCTGATGGTGACTAGTAGTTGTAAATCTTTTACTGCAATAAACGTTTCTTTTTTAAAACATTGACTGCATTTTTTGATCACATCTCATACATTCATTTTTTTTATCTTGCTTAGTTCAATAAATTTTCATAGCGAGCTGGAAACCCTGTTTGGATTATCCAACTTTTGTACGGTTCACTCCTACAAACAACCAAATTCATTCATGCTGGGCCAACCTACAGTAGAGATACCAATTGACCTAACTTGAATGGCTTTGGGACTTTGGTAGGAAACCATTGTGCCTAGAAATGCACTATTATATGTAATGAATTATTATTATTATTGTGTACGTCTATTCTTGATAAGTACCATTTGATGTGTTGGCTTTTCTTGTTGCTTATTGGCAGTCTTTGTACCTGAATTGACTATTTCTAAATAATTGTTTTTAACCATTGACAATAAAATGTGTTTACTTTTTTCATTGATCTCTTTGCCCCTGACCTCTCTTTTCTAGTACACTTTTGGTAGCACTTTTGAAGCTGCCTTTAACCATCATAACACACTATTTTGTTATTTTAGAGAGTTTTAAGGAAAAAGAATTGTGATACTTCATGGGGCAGTGATTGGCTGATGTATACAGTCTTCCCAGTGTTTTCCGTTGCTTAACAATACCATTGTTTTGGTCTCATTCATTCTATGTTTGTTCATCTATGTGTTTTTCCCCATTTTTTTTCATTTTAGCTCCAACATTTCTTTTATGGTCTAGAGTGACATTCATAAGCCCCCTGTCTTTGCCTGCATTTTGTAATAAGTTTTTGTTTGTCTATGATCTTTTTACTGCCAAATATCATACACCTCTTCACCTTATCTTTGTTGCTTCTTCAAAGTCTATGCCCATATTTATTTCACCTTGGACCCCAACCCTCTGCAACTCTTCTTGTGTTTCTGTTCTATATAAGAAAAGAAAAGATTACTTCCATTACCCATTCTTGTGTGTCATACTGCTAGGACCAATGATGACACTATCTAACCACATCAAATCACACATTTATCAGCTGTTATAAGATGAACTGTGACATGCACCTAACAAGGTACCAGCTAACTTCTTAGGTTATTTTCTAAATGGAATAAATGTCAAAATCAGCTATAAAATTGTTACCTGTAATTTCTTATGTGTTTCATTGTCTGCATTGTGGTGGATCGGAGCAGGTGCCAGTGCTATAATAAGCATAATGAAGCTCAGACCTTATACCTTAATGGACGAATTGGCTAACGAGTGTAAAATTGGTCGACCATACTTGCCTGTGTCTCAGCCTGCTAAGAAGTCCAGGACGGGGAGCACAGAGAAAGAGAGAGAGAGAGACACTAGTTCTGAGGAAAAAGATAATTAAGATGATTCTGAATCTGCTTTTATTCTCAATTTTAACATATCTATAGGATTTATTTATATGTTTTTTAACCTCCACAAATGCACTTTTTAAAAAGGATTATGTATTGAAGATTTTGCACTGTACTTTTTCAACATGATTTGACTTTTTGATTATTGCAGATAAACTTAGACAGCAGACATAGTTGTTTATATCCTCATTGTGTTAGTCTATCTTGGTTACGGTTACTGATATCCTGAGAAAGAAGGAGCAAGCCCAAGGCTGCAGGTATTATGGGCATCATACTCCAATAGAAGGTTTCAGAAGAGCATTTTGTAGTATCATAAAGGGACTGCAGTTACATATGGATTGGACAATCTAGTTTCTTAGGTCACTAGTGACTTTAAGCTGCCATATAAAAAATTATTTGCATCAAAACCAGTAATTATACTGGTATAAGATGTACAAAGAATTGTACAACCTTGATGGGTCTAGTCTTCATTGAGTTCCAGATGACAGTTCCTTGATGGCTTTTTTTTAAGTTGAAAATAATATATCCTCAATCAAAAAATGAAAACAAGAAGATTTTGTGACAGATACTTGTAAAGTGTCCAGCAGCTGAACAGCAGTAGATAGAAAACTCCATGAAAATGTTAATAATTTTCCCCAGACAACTGAGCTTAGCTCTTTGCAAAAAAATGTCAGAAAACAGCAACTAAACTGAATGCTCAGTGAATGTATTTTGGAAAAAAACAACAACTGCACTTAGAAAGTTGTTTTTAAAAAACATCTAATAAAAGTCAAAGAAACCTCCCCCCCATTTGGGACACTATACACACTTAGTTTATTTGTTTTCATTTTCGATAGCAGAATGTACCATTACATGTACAGGATTCTCAAAACACAGAAAATGTAATTGAATCATTATTACTAAGTTCAATGTTATTTTCTTGTGGGAATCAAAATACGTACTTTCTAACTAAGTAAAATACTCCGAATTTTGCTTTGCCTTTAAGCTTTCACAGAGTACACAGTAGTTCTGTTCAGCTTGGCAGCACTTTCAGTTTAGATGCCTATCACCTGAAATCTATCAGCTGAAAAGGTTAAAGTATCTTCCATAGACTTGTGATAAAAGATTAAACCAGAGCAACAGCAAAATCCCAATTTTGGATGGATTTAATTGATTTATTTATTAATTCACCTTACAGGCTACTCCAGCAAGGGACATTAAGATAAAAATGTTGAATCCATTAAAAAAACACAAATCGTAAAATTGATATAAATGGTAACTTAAATACATCCTTCTTAATACACCTACCATTACCTCTCTCTTCATGCTGCAACAAAATCTGATGCATCTGAGAAACTGATGCGAGATTGGAGGAGTCAAAAAGATGTAAAAAAAAAAATAATAAAAAATTAAGTGTCGCGTTTTTGAATGGGCAAATAAGCCAGGGTCTGATTTTATGATCAATTTTTCAGGTTTCAAGACCCGACCTATACGTGAGTATATACGGTAAATAAAATACATCGTAATAAAAAGTATCAAATATTTTACATAGAACACACATTTTTCTTTTAATAGCAATAGTAGTTTAATGCCATCTTCTAAAGCCATCTATGCATTTTATGACAATATACATTTAATTTGATTGTAGGGTACACTTGCTCACACACACCAACACTCTTTTTTAAAGAGTACATTGTGAGAAGTTACAAAGCCTAACTTTTATATGATTATAGAATAAATTGGCCAAACCAATAAAACATATCTAAAGACTACAGTATGGTTTTAAATAACAAGGCCAAGTCTAAGAACTTCAAATATTAATTTTTTTTCCATGTAGAAGTTAAAAACGTTGCTGGAAATTTTATTAACAGCAATTACTCCACTTTCACACACAATACATTCTATGAAGAGTGGCAACGTGATGCATGATGGTCAGAAATACAGTGGTACCTCGGTATACGTCCTTGATCCGTTCCAGATCCTTTGACTTATACCAAAAAGGACGTATTCCAAACTAATTTTTCCCATAAGAAATAATGGGAAAATGATTAATCCGTTCCCATAAAAAAAATCCTATTGTTATTGGCATATTATACATTGATGGGGTTGTATAAAATAATTTAAACACTGCTTAATACTAAAATACATAAATACAAAAGCAATTAGATGAAATACATGAAAATTTAACCTCACTTTACTTTTTAATAACGTCTTTGTTTTTCACAGTCGTAGATACCGTCGTTCTCGGCAAACGGTATGCAACAGCCATGTCCCGGATAGGCATGTAATCTTCATACTTTTCAACAATCAATTCAAATTTACGTGAAAAAACACAAAATCACGTTGTGATGATGCAGGTTTGCTGTATGCTCCCACCTGTTGTCGGGGAGCCCTTGAACCCTACACCGTTGGTAATGTGCCTCACTGCTAAGCTCATTGGTAACAACAAAGCAAGGGGATGGTGAAAAAGTGCAAAGTGCTTTTATTAAAACATTCAACAAAACAAGGTGTTCAAATTAAAGTGCAGTCTCCAAAGTTCCAATAAATAATCCATAAAATCAGAAGTGAAATGTGGAGGTTAAAAACAATAGAAAAAAGTCTTCTTAAAAACAGCAAGGTTAAAATACAGCAGGAAGCATTCTTAAAACAAGAAGCCCGGTGCCTTTTTATCTGGCAGCCCCCCTGCTTCCCAACAGACCTTCACTCTGCCTACTTCAGCTACTTCATGCGCGTGCATGCACTCTCTCTCTCTCTCTCTCTCTCTCTACCTCCCGTCCGTTCTTTCTTTTTCCTCCGCTTCTAGCCGACTTGCGCTTCTATTTATCAAGATAAGCAGCCCCAGGAACAAACACGAATGCGGATGGTCTCTCACCTGTGCACTTAGGTGAGAAACGCCCACATCACAAATCGCCCTGAGAACCGCTGCAGCCACAAAACCACCACGCCCCCTCACCAAGCCGTGAGCACGGTGATTATTTATTTTAAAACTGGGCTTTGACAGGAGCTGTGGACCTGCTATACCACACACGTGAAAATTCACAGAGAGTTATAGTGCGGGTTGTTTACTGAATGCTAGCAACTGGCGCACTAACACTCGTAGGCAGTCATGGCTTTGTCTTGAGAGAGGAAAACAAGGGTGTTCTAGCACGCGAGTCGTATTCCAAACAAAGGTCGTATACCAAGTAAAAATTTTTGTGTCCAAACAAGACGCATACAGAGTTGGACTTATTCCAAAGCAGATGTATACTGAGATACCACTGTACTAGTAAGAATATCACTGTACTCTGAAGACTTGATACTACTACTACTACCACTTTTTTTAAATCTTTTATTGAATTTATTAAAAGCATGTAACATTCCTTACCATCAAATCAAACTTAACAAAACTAAATTCAATTCAAGCCCCACCCATCAGAAACAGAGGAAGGCCAACAGCCAAAGTAAAACTTCTGAGAGTTAATAAAGAGAGAAATGGTTCTTTGTCCCCAATATAAATAATTATTTTAAAATGTTATTGATTCGGTCCTGCCAGGTTTTAAAATACTTTTGAACAGATCATCTAAGTGAGAATTTCAACAGTATATAACATCTTAGTATATAACAGCATAGTTATATAAACTACTACTACTAATACCAATGCTAATTAACTCAACATATATGCCTTGGGAGTAAGGAAGGGGCATCCAGAGAAACCTGTGAATGCGAGAAAAATCTCAAAATTTGACAAAGAAACTGACTGGGGACACCGGCTTCAGCAGAGTCTGCTGCTTCATCTACGGTACAAGAAGGCACAATTGAGCTATCTGAACTGAAAGTGTTGCTCGCTGAGCTCACGCAAGATATAAAGAAAAGCGAGAAGGCTAATGAGAAAGCAACGGCAAAGGCACATGAGAGACTGAAACAGGAGATGAAACAGGCCAATGAATGGCTGCGACAGGAAATCCAACAGGCAAATGAAAGGCTGCGACAGGAATTCCAACAGGCAAATGAAAGGCTGCGTCAAGAGGTACAACTTGAACTTCGACAGGTGCTGGGTAAAATTGAAGAGCGCATTGAGAAAAACTCGGTTAAACTGAGCACGCTTGCTGATCAATTGGAGCATCTTAATGAGACATTCACGAATCGGATCGAAATGGCCAAACATTCAGCTGCCAGTGCCGAGGAAAGAGCAGTAAATGTCAGTTCGAATGTAAAAACTCGGAGAAAAACTTGGAGACAGACTGGCTGCTTTAGAAGATGGGAGTAGAAGGTATAATGTCAGAATTGAAGGCCTGCCGGAGAATCGAGAAAGTTCAAACCCTGTGAAATTCGCAACTGAACTTTTTTCTAAAATAATCGGGGGCGACTTTAAAGCAGAATCTGAGATAGCAGCGCTTACGCGCTGATCAAACACCGCCAGACCCGACCAAGATCTTTTATAGTTCGTTTTGAACGATTATCATTTAAGTTAGAGGTGATGGCACTCCTCAGAAAAAAGGAAGATATTATATATGAAAATAGCCACATTCGTGTCTTCCTGACTTCTCTCCAGCAACAGCTATTAAACGCAGCCTTCTATAATATTAAACAGCTGCTACGGCAAGCCAGTGTCAAATACGCCTCCTGTATCCGCAAAACTGAAAGTGGAATGGCAGGGTCATTTCTATGTTTTCGCTAGCAAGGAGGAAGCAGAAAATGAATTAAGAAAGCTGATCCCGGGACTATTCTGATACATAATTGTGAGTCATGGCGGTAAATGATAATGCTAGGATTAATAATCTACTGTCTGATCTATTTGTTTTAAAATACGGGTTTTTTATCAGCATATATTCTCATATTCTTATTATTACTTACTTATTACTTATTATTACTTAGTATTACTAGGCTAAATGTTTATGTTTTATTGTGCTTAATTACGTTTTCCTCCTCTTTTTTTTTCTAATTATTTCATGTGTACCCTAAATGAGACTGTTCAATATCATACCCTTGGTTTACTGTTATTGCTATTACTGCATTAAGACTTGTTATGCTTATTTTGGACACATCTTTAACACCATCACCTGGGTTTATTATCTGGGGGTATCATCTTAATGCACTAAAATTGCTGAAGATTATATATATATATATATTAAGTGCAAAATTCTTTTTTTTTTTTTTTTCCTCTTTTAAAGACTATATTGGTAACAGATATCTCTATCTTTTAACCTTAAGCGCCACTGCATGGGGGCTTGATGTGCTTTGGACGTGCTCTGTCTCTGGGTATGTCAGAGGACTGGGACTGCATGAAGTGGGTTTTAGCCTCACCTGGGGAGGCAAAAAGGGAGGGTGGGGGGTTAAGGGGGGAAGAGAAAGAGAGCAGGCTTGATCTATACCTAATCTATCATCTCAATCTTTATAATTATAACTATCAACGTAATAATAAGCTGCATGGCAACAACTCTTGGGGAATAGGAAATTAAGACCTAAACTATTTCACTTCCAGTTAAGACTATAAAATGACATCAAAAACTCAGAATCAGTGTCTCCATGATGGGACAGTTAACTTAAGCTGGAATGTTAAAGGCCTGAATCACGAATTAAAGAGAAAGAAAGTACTTTCTTACCTAACAGGTCTAAATGCTAAAATAGTATTTTTACAGGAAACCCACTTACTAAGTAAGGATCAGTTCCGCTGCAAAAGACTGGACTGGCCAAATGTTCCATTCTAGTTTTACAAAGAAAACTAGAGGGTGGGAATTCTCATACATAGAACAGTACCATTTGTAGCATCAGATGTAGTATTGGATCCTGAAGGGAGATATGTGATGGTCATGGGAGACTTATCTAACTGTAAAATGATTTTGATAAATGTTTATGCACCTAATGTTGATGATAAGGAATTTATACAAAATTTATTTGCATCCATTCCCAATCTGAACACTCATAAACTTATAATGGCTGGGGACTTTAATTGTGTTCTAAATCCACTTTTAGATAAGACTTCCTCCACAGGGGAACGCAACTAACACCGCAAAGATAATTACAAAGTTTATAACTGATCACAACTTATCAGATCCCTGGAGGTTTTAAACCCAAATTCAAGAACATATTCTTTCTACTCACCAGTACATCATTGCTACTCAAGGATTGATTACTTCTTTATAGATAATAACTTCTTGCCTAAGATTAAATCTTGTAAATACGATGCTATTGTTATTTCAGACCATGCTCCGATGATCTTGGAGCTGAAATTACTAAGCCCCATACACTCACCCCAGATGGCGCTCAACCGCTTCTATTAGCTGACGAGAATTGTACTGAATTTATATCCAAACAAATCAATTCTTTCTAGAGACAAATACATCCCCTGAGATCTCTGCAGGAATACTCTGGGAAACTCTTAAGGCCTTCTTAAGAGGACAGATTATCTCATATCTTTCCCACAGAAATAAATCCGAAGAAAGTAGCAGAGATAAAAAGCTAAATTACTAAAATAGATGAAGAACATGCCAGACTACCAAGCGAGACTCTACATAAGAGGAGGCAGGCTCTACATTCAGAATTAAACCTCTTGACAACTAAAGAAACTGAACAACTAATTTACAAATCCAGACATCATTATTATGAACATGGAGAGAAAGCTAATAAGCTTTTAGCGCAACAAATTCACAAGCAAGATGTACGCATACGCAATCTCGGTAATTACTAACACGAACGGAGATAAAATCATCGAACACAAAAATATAATGTACACTTTTAGAGACTACTATAAATCCCTATATACTACTGAGTTTAAAGAAGACAATATACAATCTAATGCATTTCTGGATACATTACAGATACCACAAATTGACGCTTTTAGTGTGGAGGAACTCGATAAACCTCTGTCATTATCAGAATTACTGGATGCTATAAAGTCACTCCAAGGTGGAAAAGCAGCAGGCCCTGACGGCTACCCTGCAGAGTTTTACAAGAAATTCTCCGCTCAGCTAGCTCCCCCTCCTATTAGCAACATTTACAGAAGCCAGAGATAACCAATCTCTTCCACAAACCTTTCGCCAAGCACTAATCACTGTCTTTCCAAAACAAAATAAGGACTTATTACAATGTGCATCATACAGACCAATTTCACTTCTGAATAACGACGTTAAAATACTCTCTAAAATCATAGCTAGAAGGATGGAGAAAGTGCTCCCTCAGTAATATCACAAGACCAAACTGGATTTATTAGGGGCCGACACTTATCTTCAAATCTTCGACGCCTGTTTAATGTAATATACTCACCAACTAAATCAAACACCCCAGAAATATTATTATCATTGGATGCAGAAAAAGCATTCGACATGATTGAATGGAAATACCTTTTTACTATTTTGGAGAAGTTTGGGTTTGGCCCGAACATTTGTGCATGGATTAAATTACTGTATACTAACCCAGAAGCTTCAGTTTGCATCAATAACATTTGCTCAGACTACTTTAAACTAGAACGTGGCACAAGACAAGGATGCCCTTTGTCACCACTGCTGTTTGCAATTGCCATTGAACCACTGGCAATACATTGTCGAAATACTGATCAGATAAAGGGGATTAGCAGAGAAGGACTGGAACAGAAAATCTCATTATATGCAGATGACATGGTACTGTATATATCGGACCCAGAAAATTCTGTGCCTGCAGTCTTAGCAGCACTCACAGAATTTCAAAAGCTCTCTGGTCTCAGAATTAATCTGAATAAAAGTGTACTCTTTCCGTGAATTCTCAAGCATATAATATTAGATTAGACACCCTTCCTTTTATCATTGCAGAACAGTTTAAATACCTGGGGTAAACATCACAAGTAAACATAAAGCTCTTTATCAACAAAATTTCGTGCGTCTGCATGGAAAAAATTAAACAAGACTTGCATAGATGGTCAACCCTTCATCTCACACTAGCTGGAAGAATTAACACTGTTAAGATGAATATTCTTCCTAAGCTCCTTTTTATTTCAAAACATACCAATATACATTAATAAATCGTTCTTTAAGCAATTAGATTCAACAATAACCTCATTTATTTGGAATTCTAAACATCCACGCATCAAAAGAGCGACCCTACAAAGACAAAAGGCAGAAGGCGGCATGGCTCTACCTAACTTCCAGTTTTATTACTGGGCAAATATACAGTCGATAAGAACCTGGACACAAATAGAAGAACATACACAGGCATGGACCGCAATAGAAGTAAAATCCTGCAGTACTTCTTTGTATTCCTTGCTCTGTGCTCCAATAAACACACGTTATCGGCAATACACTAATAACCCAATTGTGCTCCACTCACTTAGAATCTGGAACCAATGTAGAAAGCATTTTAAGACGGAGAAGCTTCTTTCTGTGGCACCCTGCAAAGAACCACCTCTTTCAACCTCACAAACATATGCAGTTTTTAATATCTGGAAAAATTTGGAATTAACTTGCTTAGAGATCTTTATATAGACAACGTCTTTGCATCCTATGAACAATTACATTCCAAATTTAACATTCCAGCTACAAATTTCTTTCACTATCTTCAAATCAGGAACTTTGTTAAACAGAACCTTCCAGATTTTCCTCATCTTGCACCCTCATCCACGCTGGAAAAATATTGCTCAATTTCAAGGAGTTAGACTCCATCTCTACAATATATAAAATCCTTTTACAATCCCTTCCTTTCAAAGATCCAAGAGGACACTGGGAAAATGACCTCTCAATTAATATATCAGAAAAGGAGTGGAAAGTAGCAATGCAGAGAATTCACTCAAGCTCCATATGCAAAGCATACAATTATACAACTCAAAATTATATATCGAGCACATCTGTCTCGACTAAAACTCTCCAAAATGTTTCCAGGGCATGATCCAACCTGAACGTTGCAACCAAGCCCCAGCCTCACTAGGTCACATGTTCTGGGCCTGCACCAAATTAACATTATTCTGGACAAAAATTTTAATTACCTCTCAGACAGTCTTGGACTCACAATCCCTCCTAACCCATTAACAGCTGTGTTTGGGGTTCTTCCAGAGGGTCTTAAAGTGGAGAAAGACAAACAAATTGTGATTGCATTCACTACACTGTTGGCACGCAGACTTATTCTGATAAACTGGAAGAACCCAAACTCTCCTCTTTTAAGTCAGTGGGAAACTGATGTGTTATATTATTTAAAATTGGAAAAATCAAATACTCAGTTAGAGGATCTGTACAGACTTGTTTCAAAACATGGCAGGGTCTAATCAGTAATATTTTGAAATAAGTTTTTAAAGCACAGAGAATTTGTTGATTTAGGTATTTTTACAAGCCTTAAATTTTACACGTTTGGCTTGCTCTCTCTCTCAAGGGTGGGGATCGATCTGTTCTTAGCATAATTTTTTTTTGTAAAAACTTGATTGCTATGTATTGATTGTAATAAAATTAATAAATAAAAATTAAAAAAAAAAAAAAGAAAGAAACTGACTGACCTAGCAGTCAAAGCCAGATCCTAGAAATTGTGAGGCAGATTTGTTAACTGCTTCTCCTTGCTTCTAAAGCATTCTCATCAGTAAATTATTTTAAACATAATAAAAAAAATCATTGTTCTGAATGTCTCTGGAGACACAGTAACAGAAGGAAAAAGAGAGAGAAAGAGACAAAGAAAAAGATTCACTCCTACAGATTGTTGCTTTCAGGCGACAGCCTCAGTCTGCATTTGGCCTTTTAAAATAAAACAACACTTGCGGTGAACTGTTTAATTTATCCACCACTTGCTCTGTGATCCAGACAACAAAATCAATTAACCTCATGTGTGGGCTTGTGGATGTATCTCCGCCAAGTATTTATTGCAGCTCCAGAGAGCTGTGTCTAAATTAATGTACATAAAAAAGGAAACCCTAATCAATTATGCAGACACATCTAAAAATGGCAAAAAGCTAAATTCTCCAAGGTCGGAGTGGACTTGGCTTCATAAAACAATGTTGTTTAAACTTAACGCTTTCTAAGACTTCTATCATTAGAGTCGTGTTGAGTCAATTCACCATGAAGTACACTCACATGCACAACCACACCCATGCAAAGTCAGTTTGGTATCAACCAAACAAAATCCACACAGGATCCTAATCCCCATGCCATTGAACATAATTATATAGCAATATAAATCCATTCTTCTATCCATTTCTTTAACCTGCTTAGTCCTAAACACAATTGTAGAGTGCCGATAACTCAACAGCGTCTGATGTTTAATGAATATTAATGTTGATAAAAAAGGCAGGATTGTTGTGAAAAGAACATTTAAAAAGGTATTCATCAGAATATGAAAGGTGAAACAAAAGTCTAGTCAAAAAATAAAGCTAGGTTTAAAACAGGAAGTCAAAATAAACAAAAGTAGCATACCAAAACAAGATGCAAAAAATAATTGTCAAAAGCTGAGGTTCAAAACAACAAATCATGCAAGAAATTGCAGTGTTCTAGAATTTATTCCAGTACTAGGATGTAGGGAGCAGTAGCTGATGCAATGCTCCATGTATCTGTCAGATAATGTCACTGGAAAAGAACAAAGAATGGAAAACAGTATGGCCTCATCGATATAAAAAACTCAGAAGACTGCATCATAGTAAAATTCAAAATAACAAAAAATAAAAGTTACTATTATTAAAGAATATAAAAACGAATCAGGAATTCATGACAGTCAGGAATTTATCCACACAATTTTGTCGGAAAAATGAGTACCCAGTGTAAACCCATAAGGATACAGGGAGAAGATGCAAACTCTATCTGTGAGTTAAAATAATGTGTCTCCCCAGGGGCAAGTGGTTAGTGCTGCTGCCTCACAGATGTTACATCCAGGAGGAGAGAGAGAGAGAGAGAGAGAGAGAGAGAGAGAGAGAGAGAGAGAGAGAGAGAGAGATAGATAGATAGTACTTTATTTGCCGCAAGGAGGGAATTTACAGGTTTTTAGAGAAGCTAAAAAATAACAAACAACCAAAATGAACACTACAATTACTAAAAAGAAGAAAACACTCTTGACTTGATGATATGAGAGCAGTAACAGTGAGGCATTATAAAGGTGTAATTCTGTAGATAAGAAGAAAAACCATTAACATTTCTTGACACACTTCTGCTAAATTAATAATTGGCCGAAACTACTCAGTATACTAGGGAGAAGCTGTGAGGCATTGTTCTAAATGGTTTCTGAGGATGATCTTGATCTCCAAAAAGACCCTGGCAACAGGGTTCGCCCAGTGTGGAGTTTGCATATTCTTCCTGTGTCTGCATAGAATTTCACTGGGTGCTCTGGATTCCTTCTGCTGTCCAAAGATATACAGGTCAGTTGAATTGTCCAAGATCTGGATGTGTATAATCAGTAACTTCTACATTCATCCTTTTTATTCCCGAGCATTCTAAAGACAATTAATACAACAGCTAAAGATTGGTCGAAATTGGATCATGAAAAGGGACACAACAGAAAATCTACAACTGTATGGTTGTACATGAAAAGAATGAAGGTTTTGGAATGTATGACAGGTGTCTGGTCATGTTATAGGCAATCTAACCATAACACAGTTAAAATATCTGACTGCGCCATCCAGTGTTATTAAGAGTTAGGGAGCTCTTGAACTATAAAGATAAGAGTGCACAGAATTCTTTAAAGTGGGTGATGAGCAAACACACAATGAAAGAAACAGCAGCATTTTCAAAATAATCAACAGTAACTTGTATTACACCAGAAAATATAAAATTTACCAAGATAAAAGTACATAAGAATCTAAAAAACAGGAGGAGTAAAAACCTTTTAAAAAGATAGCACGTAGTCCACAGTCTAACAGTGGAGGATATGACCTTTGATGGTCTGAAGTCCAAGTTGTGTGCTGTGTTACCATTACAATTAGTTTTCCAACAGTCCCACTGAAACACTGTTTGCTGAATGATTGTTTCCCAACAGAAGTCTTTCTACCTTGTTGAAACCCCTGTCGATGTTTCTCCCTCATGGAGTAAACAGTCCTTTTTCACTTCTAGGATCCTCGTGTTGCTATGGCGATCTCGCTTCTTTTCTGCCAGTCTTGCTAGGGTCCATTTGTCTCTTCCTTAATGGAGGTAGGTGTCCCCCTTAATGTGACTTGCATCTTGTCAGCCATGTACCCTCATGACCCTGCGCTCCATGTGAGCGTTCTCGGTAGACTGTCTCTTTCTACCACACCCACTGACCAGAAGTATACAGTGATCCCTCGCTACATTGCGCTCGACTTTCGCGGCTTCACTCTATTGCGGATTTTAAATGTAAGCATTTCTAAATATATATTTAATGGATTTTTTGCTGGTTCGCGAATTTCTGCGGACAATGAGTCTTTTAATTTATGGTACATGCTTCCTCAGTTTGTTTGCCCAGTTGATTTCATACAAGGGACGCTATTGGCGGATGGCTTAGAAGCTACCCAATCGGAGCATGTATTACATATTAACTAAAACTCCTCAATGATATACGATATGCTTCCCGCGTGGTGCTTGATTGTTTGCTTTTCTATGTCACTCTCACTCTCTCTCCATGATGGAGGGGGTGTGAGCAGAGGGGCTGTTTGCACAGAGGCTGTTTGCCTAGAGGATACGGACGCTCCTTTAAAAAATGCCGTTTTATCGCGGTGCCTCGGCATACTTAAAAGCACAAAAGCACGTATTGATTTTTTGATTGTTTGCTTTTCTTGGCGAGCGCTCTCTCCCTGAAATTCTCTGGTCCTGACGCGCGCACTCCTTCAACAGTGGTACAATTTCCTTTGCTAGTGTGAATACATTTTTAATTGGTTAAGCAATAGTATTGTTGTCAGGTACCAGGAAGTACATATACCACTGTATGCTGATTAGAAACCAATATTCCCAGAACACTTTAATTTTCAAATGAAGCAGGCAGTCCTGTATCACAATATTGTATGTTGATAAGATACCAATCAAAGCAGTATGATTTTCAAAGCAGGTGACTCATTTGCAAGACATGTAAATATCTATGTCCTGTAGACAGCCATCACAAACCTCTATCAGAATTATTCAGGAAATTTGCCTTTTTGCTTATCCCCCTGATCTCAACAAAAGGTGCCCCTTCATCTATTGGCTTTAAATTTATTATTACATGCTTTTTGCCCAAGAGAAAAAAGAAAACCACCCATTGTACTTTGCTTATGCCTGTAAGCTTGTAGGCTGTTTTTATTGAATAAAAATGACAAACTAAAATCTACTACTTGTAATACATGTTGTTTGTTACCGAAGACTTTAGATTTATCTAATTTTAGTACATGGCAAGGGCGACATGAGCGTTAGTTATGTCCTAATATGTAAAACCACAGAATTGAAAGAGGGTGTAAATTACTTTTTCACAGGACTATAAACTTACTATTTATTACCAAAGATTATTGCATTTTTATTCTACTTTACACACTTGTCTGCCAAAACACACAGTGGGAGTTGACGCAGCAGAGATATAACACAGTACAGAAAATGTATTCACATTGTTCAAGACTCACATCAGTAGGCATAGTCAAGAAAATAAATCCTGAAAGCCTCAAAGCTAAAAGAATTTTTTTTTTTTTTACTTTCTCACTAAGCAGATTGCTGTGTGGATTGCAGAAATTAAGAATTTTCACTTCTAACTGGAGTTGGAGGAACTGGCAGTATCAAGCCATGGTCAAACGTTTTGGAAAGAATAGCATTGTGAAACTATGCAAATAGTTGAAAAATGTCTACTCGTCTTCATGAACTTTTGTGAATTTAAAAAGAGTGACTTTACAATTCAGACATCTGTGGTTTAAATGTAGTTGCAAATGTTAATTAAATTATGTGTGATTGCAGGCATGCACTTGAAAGTACCAAACAATAGGATGTTATTCTGCTTTACTGTGTTATCAAATAACCAAACATGAAAAGAACAAACTTAACTCTTAGGTTCTTGTCTTAATGGGGGATAAGAAGAAATGTCAAAACCAGCTTAACAGTTGTTAACTCTTACCTCTTACGTGTCTCAGTGTCTAAACCCTAGGGACAACTAATGGTAGGGTGCTTGCTTACTGAGACTGTCATAGGTTGTGTTTTAACTTCAATAGAGGGATTCACCCGAGCATCCTCTGTGCCCATAAGGAACTACTGCTAGTTAAGGAGTGGCTAATCTAGCTTCTAGGCATTGATTTTTAAGCTTTACTTAAAAATAATATTTATTTACATTAAAACCATTAATAATAGATATGAGATGCATCAAATCGTACAGTCCAGGTGCTTTAAGTCCTCATTCAGGCTAGGCAGAAATAGTAAGATGGTGATGACCATTCCACTCTCAGGTGGCTTCTTTTCTGGTAGGTTACGACTTCTCAAGCTAAACACAGATATACTGTATACTGTATATACAGAGAGAGAGAGAACTCTTTGGTAGTTTTTAACAAGCAATTTTTGGTTCCTCCAACATCAGCTGTCCCCTCTTACCCAAATAGGACAAAAACACACACACACACATCTGTACCAGAGCATGTTGACTTTATCTTTTGCAGTTTCTCACAGCACAGTGAATACTTTGGGCATTGTCACTGAACTCAATTTATATGAGATTCCCAGCTAAGAAAGCACTAGTACAAGAAATAAAATTAAAAAAAAAAACCTCTGAAGTCATGTTTTCTACTCCATCTTCTCCGGGATGCAATGTACATCTGTTTATCTTGACAAGATCTCAGACTAGAAGCAAAAAAAAAAATCCTCTTACCTGAACAGTTTAAAGTACATCCATCATCAATGTTTTGGTTCCTGCCTTGCCCAATTACATATAGGATAGGATCTTATAATGGATAAAGGAGATGCAGAAAATAAATGGGTGAAATTGTCATTTACTAGCAGGTTCACAAGACAATACATATTTTAATTTAAGCCTCTAAAGCTAAGACATTTCTGAAGTGGATATGTGCTTCAGTTGTCAGCTTCTTGACTGTTCTTCTGTTATGTTGAACGTGCCTTTTGAGTAGTGTTTTTCTGTTTTATCATATTTTGTTCCTGACCTGTGTCTAAACTAATTTTGTTCCGCAGTGTCTTTGGGTTATGCTGATCATGCATAAAGCATATGTTATTATAAGTTGCAGAGCTTCTGAAATTCAAAGCAGGCTTCACTTTCAAAGGTAGGCCTCAAGACTTCAATTAGGCCTCAAATCACATCGGTCCCAATATCAAGAAATAGGTTTCACAGTCCAAAATGGGCAAGCTGAAGCTTTGAAAGGGAGACATGAAGCTGTATAAAATTTCTGGCATTAAGTTCTTAAATGATTAAAGAATTGTTGATGTAATATCTCATCTTGAAGGACAGTAGTTATTCTAAAAATAAGGACCACGAAATAAGGCTTTGAGGGGTAAAGGTTTTTTGATGATTATAATAAACAGATTCAAGATTAACACAAAAACAATTTCAGATTGACTGTATCATAGAAATTTGGAGAAACGTGAAATTTACTTTTAATGAATTTAGTGTGTTTAGTCACTTAATGATGCTTAGACACCACATTAATTGAGCTAAAAAAGTTTTCCTGTTGATTTTCATGTGTACTTCGCATCTGATGCTTCTTATTTCAATATCTAACAATAGTTTTCCAGCATTGATAGCTTACACTTAACTTGATACTGTTTTTCTATCGCTGCAATGTCCTGGTAAAATCTTTCACCATGTTAGACACAGCAACAGTATCAAAAGTAGTAGGGAAAAATTCTGTCATAATTGCAGAAAGTAAATCTTTAGCAACATGTTAAACTTCATGGTTTTGTATCTTTGAAGCATGTTGTGAACCGGGTGGATGTAGATTGGTTCTCTATAGTTTCCTAAAAAATTCTCAACAACATCTATAAATGCCTTCCATATGATTTCCTCTAGCCCTACTTATCCTTGATGACATTTACGATTTATAGAGCAGCAAAAATAATCTAAATCCAAATAAACAAATACTCAAAAAAAAGGAAGGACAGCCAAACAACATAAGGGAAAACTTTAGCACTGGCACTGAGGTCTGTCCAATCATATTATTACAATGTATGTGCATTTTTAATTTTTTCTGGCTTTATTGTGTCATGCCATGTTTATTGTTCATGGACGCAGTCACCTTGGCTGCTGTTGCTTCAGTGTTGCTAAGAACGAAGACTAAAACTCTGCATTTTTTACATTTCTACATGACGATATAAATATCACCATGTAAATGTCCCGGTCATCAAAAAAAAAGAAAGAAACCTTTGTGTTAGCACACATTTGCTTCTCTAATTTCGTTATTACATTCTCTTTGCTGTACAATTTTCAGCAGACTCTTTAGAGCCAAATTTTTGTTTTCCTGATTTGGTTTTGGTGAACAATAAGACGGATCATACAGTTTGGGAGTTTTGGTGAAAGATAAGTTAGGTTTTACAGATCTTCAATTACACCTTTTCTTCTGAAATAATACTTACAAGACAATAACAAAAAAATATATATAACAAAAAAAAAATGAAACTTTGGCTATTCAAGAACATATAAATTTGACAAATGAGAGGAGATCATTTAGTCCATCAAGTCCGTTTATTTATCTAATAGCTAAGCTGTCCCAGTATCTCATCTAGATTCTTCTTAAAGGTTGCCAAGGTTTCTGGATTCTGTATTCTATAACAACTATTATTTTTAAGTTTATTGAGGGGAGTAACATATGAAAGGAGAAATCTGTTTATCACAGATATTTGGAGCATGATTTATCCTAAAGGTACGATGCCTCAAGGCAATCTTTCACACCATTCAAAGTGTCTTGTATGTCTGTAGTACTAGGGTCATGTACCGTGTTAGCCATTATGAATGAAGAGAAAAGCCAAGCAAAATGACACCTTTTATTGGCTAACTAAAAAGATTACAATATCATTTTGCTTGGCTTTTCACTACACCATTCAAACATAGTTAAACCTTCAGTGTCTGTGGGTGCAGAAGAACTTTTTAGGTATGATGTGGAGGAGATAAATTACTGTTTGTGTGAATAACAGTAAGCTGATAGCTTTGGGAACAAAAGAAATGCCAAGTCACACTGGGGTCAGGGTGCCAATCAGGAAGAAAACAAAACTTTAATGCAAAGTGTGGACAAATCCGAGAAAGCCTAGGAAATAGGCAAGCAAAAATAAGAAATGTGGAAACTGTAGTTTCGACTGAGTGCCAAGAAAGTGCAGTGCTTGGCTAAATACTAGAGAATAATCAAGAGTACTCATTTCACATGAGAGCCTGGCTGCCGCTGATTACAAGCAGCAGGAAACACTACTAGCAGAGGATGGCTTGTGCAACCTAGTGACAGGCAAGGCATATTGAGGCTAGCTAGCACTCTACATAAACTGCTGCACAATTTCCAAATGCTCTGTGCCTGTGTTTATCATGCTAATATAATTCGGGCACAAATTAGCAAAACATCCTGCAATTGTCTGAATAATAAAAATCAGTTTGATGGCAAGTTGTTGTATTTTACCCTCCTTAAGAGGAAAAGCATGTAGTCTCATCTTCCAGAGTGCTAACATGTGTTCTCTTAAAGCTTCAAGATATTAGTTTCAAAAGCCACTGTGATTTCTGTCACAGCAGGAGGATTGCTTGATGCAAGTGCCAGTTCTTGGAAGCACAGTAAAACAGTAAAACTGCTCATCTTAAAATTCAAGGAACCTCATGATACATCTTATGTTAAACTCAATGCTGATTCAGATCAGTCACAGAGCAATGGGTGATTTATGATTTACTAGTCATACACCATCAGGGGAAGCAGCAGAACAGTGCTGTAATTTAAACATTAAAGGTAATATCTAGACTTTGGGATCTCAGAGACTGCGTGATGCATGATTGAAGCATTCTAATATTCAAAAATGAAAATTAATGAGGTGTGCAGAAATTTAGCTCACCGCTATTTTTTGCATAAAGAACGATCTTAATAAATGGATCAAGAAAACAAGCAAAAACTGAATACATTAAAATAATTCAACATTCTCAAATTTTATAAGTCCAGTTCAAGGGGGCCAGAGTTTATTCCAGCATCATCAGGCACAAGAGAGAAATCAGGCCACCCTACAGGGAGCAGGCCCATTTCTTAGATAGGGTAACTGAGGTTTTTGCTCTGAGTCCCACACTATGGGAAGGGTCCTTGGGGATGCACTTCACCCCTATTTTTTGAATAACATTAAAATTCAATTTTGATTTTTCCATTATTCACTATATCCCAAGATGCCTGTGAAAAGTGCTAGCAGTGTGGCCTCCACTCAACCTTAATTATTTGATGCCAGTTTAGGCCCACACCTTATATTAAAAATGACCTATAGTAAATGTTTTATCTTTAGGAAAGTTATACAAATAATGGCCAGAAATTAAGGCCCCTTGGGTTGATGAAACTGTATGATACCTCCATGGAATCTGTCTGGTTCCTCACTCACTGCATCTGGTCCCTGTAGTAAGGCAATGAGAATGTCTGATCAATTACCTGGACTCAAGCAAAATTTTCAAGGGGTCATTCCTGCATTGCATTCTATGTTGCTGGAACAGATGCCAAGTGATCATTTAAAACATGAATTAAGTGGGGGCAGTTTGCCAGACATTTTGTGAAGTTCTTAGGTGGTGTTTTTGCTTCTCACTCCTTCATTGTGAATCAGCTGTATGTTTAGTTAGCTTGATTTCCTGCGAAGCTGAAGTTCTTTGTCAATTTCTGTTAGCACATTCTTATTCTGACAAATGCCCTGAAAAATAAACATGGTAAGTTACTGACATATGAGAAAGCAATAGGAGCTAATAGGAGAACCTGTTTTGATGAATTACTCAGTGTGGAAAATCCTTGGGAACACTGAGACCACCTGACCCTGTGTTATGTGCAGAATTGCATCCTGGGTTTTTTTTAAGGGTTAGAGTGGGTACACGCTTAATTCTGTGAGAGGCATGTTGGTGAGTTTTGTTTTGGTGGGTGTGGTTAATGGGATGAAGGAGCTTATTGGAAAAAAAAGAAAAATAAATAGAGAATGCTTGGTTGGAAAAGTGTTTAGCCCGTATTCTTTCAGATACAACACCCTGTGGAGGAACCAGAAAATGAAATTGTACATAAAGAGATTGAGCTGGCAAGACAGCAGATGAAAAATAAACCACCAGGTTCATCTGTAATAACTGAAGGGATATTTATAGTTTTTGGCCAGGAAGTGGTGGACTGGTTATAAATCATTCTAAACAAATTCTTTGAACAATGAGACCATACGTGATGAAATAAAAGAGAATGACATAGTGACAATCTATAAACAAAATGAAGACACTTTTGAAACTACAGAGGAATTAAGTTATTGGGAGTTGCATTAAAAATGTATGAAAAAGTGACTGAGTGACATATCCAAACAAGAGTGAACATACAGCACATCAAGTCAATTTAAGTGGCTTTATTGTCATATCATCCATATATTTGCAGCATACTGTACAGTGGCATAAAATAATGTTCCCAGAGACCAAATCAGTTTGGTTTAATGCAGGAACAAAACAGAACTGATGACAAATTTAACACTGGGGCAGGTTCAAGGGAAAATACTGGAAGGGAATATAATAAGCGGAATTACGACTATGTCAATTCAGTGAAAGCTATCGACCATGAGAGCTGTTGTTTTGGAATCTAAGAAGTAGAGAAATTTCGGGAAAGCAAATTTGGATTGTCAAATCTGTTGTATGTATGAATGTGTTAAAACAACAGTTGGAAGTGGAATAATAACTATGGCATTCTTTCAGATCTGTCATGGTGTACATCAGGAGTCTTATCCAATACTTACATCACTGACATGGATGCAGTCAGTAAATTTGTTCAAAGAGAAGTTCCGCGAAACATGATATATGCTGATGATCTAACTTGAGTGGAAGACTCACCCACTAAATTGCAGGAAAGATACAACCAATTACAAAAGGCATTAGAAAGTAAAGAACTTAACAAAAACAAGACCAAGTTTGAAACAGTGGTACTCTCAAAAACAAATCACTCCTTAAAAATGACAGACTGCAGAAGAAATATGCTGAAACAAATGGAAATGTTTAAATATCTGGAATCAATGGTTAGTGCCAAAGGAGGAACTGAGGTGGATGTGAGAGATATGGTTAATGTTGCTTTACAGAAGTGGAAAGATCTGAGAGAAGATCTGTGTGATATGTAAATGTAAATTAGAGATAAAGGTAGGTTTACAGAACAATTTTTAGACCTGTGTTGATTTATGGAGAAGAAACATGCACACTGATAAGAAAAGAGGAAGCACTCCTGGAAAGAACCAAAATTAGGATGCTGATATGGACTGTAAGGAGTCTTGCTGAAGGATTAAAAGGGAATAAGATTTGCAGCAACATTGCTGTTGCCTGTATTATGAACAAGATACATAAAGCACATATGAGATGATTTGGTATTATGCAGCACAAATAGGAAAATTACTATATCCAATGGATTATGAAAGTAAGAAATCTCTCTATTATATAAAAAAACCTGGGACGAGACAAGACTTTTACAGGGAGATACTTTCATGTCCTGCGAGACGAGACTTTGTGCCAAGAGATTTAACCACGCCCGGGGCCGGAAATAAAAGACAAAGAGTATATAACAATGTAGAACATCGTAAAGAATTCAAAAACGTTGGTGCAATGCAGGTTAGAGATAATGAAAGTACTAAAATTCGAAAGCCTCCAAAAAATGATAGTAAAGATCGAATTAGCACAAACAAATGGAAATTATCACTCGGTGAAACAATGGAACAGCGAAAAGAGATCAGATATATTGTTCACATTTAAACTTTAAGTCGGAGACTTGTAGATTGTCTAATTCGTGTTGCCAACAGGGAAAAGTAGTGTTTCTTCCCAATGAAGAGGCGTATCCGTGAGAATTAAAACATTTCTTTTTTGGTGAAAGTGAAATCCACATATGCGAGCAGCAAAGACGTGAAGTGGCTGGCGTATAGCAGGACAGCCAATTTTAATTCATTAAAAGGTTTGGCGAGCAAAGCGAGACGGGGGCAAAGACCCATAGTATATAGAGATTGGGGTTGTGGCATGCAGAAAAAAAAGATGGATGGATGCAGCAAGCCAAGATCTGAAGGCACTCCATTTCACAGCAGACATTTTGTCAGACATAAGTGAATGGAGAAGAAGAAGTTGTGATGCTGACCCCTTCCCAGTGATGGAGATAGAGAGGTTCTAACATGGCAGTAAAGCAATAATGGTTGATACATCCACATAACAGGAAGTCATCTAGTTAACTGAAAAAAATGTATATCTATAAATTGGAAAGTTTATTGAATATTTAATATCTTAACAAATGAATGTTAATGGGTTAATGTACGTTAGCTTCATTAGTTACAATATGCAGAGATGAAAACAGAATGTGATTTTGAAAATAATCTGCTGTGATTTGTGTGAATAAAGTTTAAATTTTGTGCAAATGATGCACCTGTTTTAATAATACAATGTGCTAATTGCACTTCATCACCTAATGTGTTTCATGACCAAAAAAACTTGCTTTTCCAAATAAACTACACGTGTTAAGTCTATCTGAAAATAAAATGGACACCTTTAAACACTTGTTTTTTATTAGTTTTATTTTCACATTAAAATTTCACTATAATAAATTGGGTGGACTGGTTGCTTTTCCCTGCACTTTTCTAGGCAAGGCCCTGAAAAGGAGCCCACACTCACACAAGACCATTTTAGATCTGCCATTTAACCTGAAAGTCTCTGGGGTGGTGGAAGAAAAACCCATGCAGACATGGGGAGAAGGTGCAAACTCCATACAGATCATGATCCGGTGCAGAACCTGAATCCAGGACAATGCCTTGGTGCCTACTCTGACCAGCAACTGTTAAATCTTGTTTTGTTTCACCATATCCTTTTACTTGGGTCACCGCTAACAGCTCTGCACTTGGTGTTTTTTTTACAGAAGTTAGAAATAACTGAAGTCACACTATCATATATTCAGGACCTTTAATTGATTTACAAAACAAAGAAAAGAAAGTACAAGAAAAACATCATTTGATAAAAAATGGTGTGTCACCCTCACAACATGGAGTTGCCTAAGTGTAAATGAGAATGTAATAGTGATTACAATGAAAGGTACTATATAGAGTACAATAAATAGTAGTTGGCTATTAGACTATAGCCTTGCAATTCTCATAGTGTTGCTGTTAGTCCTGTACTTTCTAGAGCAGTTCTGCACAGAATCATTAATTTAATCCTCCTAACTTATTCATCACCCAATCCTTATTTATGTCATATTTTAGACTAGTATGGCACACATTTGTGCACACAGCATGTTGCAAACTCTTAATGTGCCATGTTTAAGCACTAATCAGATCAGTTCTATTCAGAAGAAAGAACATTTGAACAATCATACATCCTAGTATTAGTATGCTCTTGTCTTTGTCAATGTACACACTACTCCTACTTCAAGAAAGATCATTTCACCTCAAAGCCTTCAGGCAACTATAGATCAGTGGTCAACCAGGGCAGCACCTCCAGCAGAGAAATTATGTTTTTGTAAATTATTGAGAAGCTTTCATGTTGCCAATGACATTATTGCAATGATATGATCGAAAGTTTCAGATTTTGTGGTTAGTGGTTTGCATCCATCTCCTTTCTTGTGGCCATCATTGGTTCTGTTGGTTTGACATTTAATATATTTTCTGCAGTGCTGTAATACAATAAACAGGTTGTTACATAGAGCTCCTTCTAGTCTGTTGAGTTGTTGTATGGATAAGAAAGATGTGGGCATGTATTCTGACTAACACCAACAGAGAATTCAAAACTATCAAATAAAGATTTTCTGACAGAAATGATTCTTTATAAGCCATCTAACTAAATACCAAAGCCCGGCACCCTGTCTGCTTCCATCCATGTCAGCCACCTAATCTCCCACACAGTTCTGCAAAAATATGTTCAAGCTATCAGCAAACAAGTTGCTATCATGATTTAGTTTTGTTGCTGATTATATAGTATTATTTTGTACTTGAGGTCAAGAATTGTTTCTGTAATATATTGCTTATAATTCCTGATGGTTTAGGTGCTGTGTTTTATTTTTGCAACATTTTAGATACCATTTTTTGGCTCTTAATCGTTGCTATTTTGACTTTCTGTTATTAGGTATGCTTTCCTGCATTTCTGGGGGCATGGTCTCAAAGGTCATGACCGATTTGAAATTGACGCAACGGGATAAAAGGACTGCTTAGGGGTTCATTCCTTATCTGACCTACAGATACCAGAACTCTATCAGAAAATCTTTTCTGTAAATATTCTTGTGTGTTTCATTTGCTTTTCATCTCTTGCTTGTTCTTCCAACCTCACGCCCTGGCTTCAGTTTCTAATGCTGATTTACCTTTATGTTTTTCTACACACATCATCTGGTCCTGCTCAAAAAGTTTACCTGTCAGTTCATTGTTAGGACAGTAGCTCTTAGTTGGAATTTCACTTTGAATTTCAGCATTGTGAAAAGAGATGAACACCACTTACAGTAATTGTACAAGATGCTTTTAATGAAGGAAGCAATTTGAAGGGCTGCTTTTCTGGGACAATATTTGATATTTGATTCCTCTGTATTCTATTGTATTGGCTTTCATATTATATTTGAGTATCAACAAAGCTTAGATAGGCATCTCAAAATGAGCAGCACATTTGTTGCCCTTTTAGTCTTCTAAAACAAAGATGAAAAGCTTTTCTTAAAGTGAGTCTGACTTGCTTCTCCTTTTTGGTAGTTCAGGAGTTACTGTTCTTACGGGGGCGGCTTCTCAAATGTGTTCCTGGATGGAAAACAAAATATTCTTTTCCTCCCACACGCAGGCAAAACAGGGCGAGTTTAAAGGGAGACGATTAACACACAAAAGAAAGAAAAAAACTGACATACTGGGGCCATTTTAGCTTCAGAGCTAGTTTACTTTATTGAGTGTGGCAGCATTTATCCACATAAACATCAACCAAAAGTAAGTGCAGCTGCTTTTTTCTTTTTTCCAAATACTATTTCTAATTTCTAGCCAGACATGGGCATTCGCACCCTACAAACTTTAAATTAGACTTAGTGTGATTATCACTGTGCTGCTCCATCCAAGTCTGTTTCCTGTTTTGTGCCTAATACTGCTGGGATAAGCTTTGACCCCCACTCTCCAGAGCCCTGAATATTATGAACATTATATATTGAGTCTATATGACATGGTACTGTACATGCAAAGTGAGAAGTACAGTAAGTCTCCTACATACGAACAAGTTCCATTCCGAGAGTGCATTTGCATGCCCACTTTGTTCATAAGCCTAACAGTTAGCCTAGGCACCCAAGGAACACAATGCAAACCCCAACCTTCAAATCCTGTAGAAAACATGTACATGTACAGCAATTGGTAAATTAGAAAATGCTTATAAAAGTTAATATTTGTATTTTTTTTTAGAGATTTATCATTTGTTTTAACAATAAACAACAGAAAGTTAAGAAATGTTTCCATTGTTTTCCATCGGCTGATATCGCTGTTTCGGATGGCATCATCACTCAACACCTTCTGCACGTCACTTAAAGCATCACAAAAAATGTACTTCCAGTGCTAACTCCAGTTTTAGTTTATCAAAATAAAAGCCCTCGCTAAGCCCACGGTACTCCTGATGGGATGCTCATATCTGAAGATCATACATTAGAGTTGATATTAAAAAGTCAACAAAGAAAACAGCTCTTCATGAGATCCAGCTGTGAAGGTCCCTATTGCATCCGTGCTTCTCCACACTACTTGGTTTTCTATGGCATGTTAATGTTTTCTGAATGAAGAACTTACTCTTAACAAGTTCCCAACTGTGTCCCAGTGTTCTTTTTGAACATACTTAATTCCTGACATCCCAAGCTTGAAATAAAGTGCATTAATTCAATGTAAACTGAGATACAGCCAAAAGCACAACCACTTTTAGAGGATGCACACACATGCCTGAGAATTAAAATTTTTAATTTTTCACTTATTTAAATATGTTTTAATTTAATGGACTTGCACATTCACTTCTTTAAAAGTTCGTAACTTGAAGGTTTGTTTGCAGTGGACTTACTGAACTTGACCACTTTTTCTCCAGTCCAAGGGCCAAAGTATCTATATATCAAGAGATTCAATTAATCAGTTGGTGCTTTGGAGCACCAGAATAATTCCTGTGTAGTAATGTTTCCTGCAATAATTCTCTCCAGCACATGTTCAGCCTGTCTTTAAGGGTCCAGAAAGTGCTGCTGCTGTGCAAAACATCCTGCATTGTCCCTGTTCCAAAGAAGGGAGGCACCTCTTCGCCTAATGACTACAGACCAGTGACACTTATGCCTCACACCATTGAGAATGTTGAGATACTAGCCCTGGATTACAGTATATGAGTCCATTTATGATAGACCACCTAGACCCACTGCAGTCTGCTAATTGAATGAACATTGAAGTGGAGGATGCAATTATCTATCTGCTCCTTAAGGCTTATTCTCACCTGGACAAAGCTGGTAGCCCTGTGAGGATGATGTTTTTTGTTTTCGCCATTGCTTTCAATACCATCCAGCCATCCCTGTTAAGTGGTAAACTCAGTGTTCTGCAGGTGGATGAGGTTATGTTGTCCTGGATAATGAACTATCTGTCGGGCAAACTACAGTTTGTAAGACTCAAGGACTGTTTCTTATATGGATAATAACAATGGAGCACCACAAGGAACAGTCCTGTCTCCTTTCCTCTTTGCTATGTATACCTCAGAATATAAATATAACACGAGGTCATGTCTCTTACAGACATTCTCCAATGATTCTGCAGTTGGGGCAGAGGCATCTTAGCAGCATCATTGGCCCCCGGGCAAACCAGTGCACTGGGGCCCCAACCTACAAAACCACTCAGCAAGTCACAACATATATAGATTAGCATGGGGCCCCTATGCTTGTGTGGTCCCCATTCAACTGCCCAGTGTGCCCATTCATTAAGATGGCCCTGAGTTGGGGCTGTATTGATAAGGGAGATGAGTACAGGAGTCAGATGGAGAACTTTTATTTCTTGGTGCAAAGAGAATTGTCTGCAATGTAACATCAGCAAAACCAAAGAACTGGTTATAGATGTACAGTAGATACAGTTAGGTCCATAAACATTTGGACAGAGACAACCTTTTTCTAATTTTGGTTCTGTATATTACCACAATGAATTTTAAATGGAACAACTCAGATACAGTTGAAGTGCAGACTTTAGTTCAGTGGGGTGAACAAAATGATTGCATAAAAATGTGAGGCAACTAAAGCATTTTTTAACATAATCCCTTCATTTCAGGGGCTCAAAAGTAATGGGTCAATTGACTCAAAGGCTATTTCATGGGCAGGTGTGGGCAAGTCCGTCGTTATGTCATTATCAATTAAACAGATAAAAGACCTGGAGTTGATTTGAGGTGTGGTGCTTGCATGTGGAAGATTTTGCTGTGAACAGACAACATGGGGTCAAAGGAGCTCTCCATGCAGGTGAAAGAAGCCACCCTTAAGCTGCGAAAACAGAATAAACCCATCCGAGAAATTGCTACAATATTACGAGTGGCAAAATCTACAGTTTGGTACATCCTGAGAAAGAAAGCAAGCACTGGTGAACTCAGCAATGCAAAAAGACCTGGACGTCCACAGAAGAAAACAGTGGTGGATGATCGCAGAATCATTTCCATGGTGAAGAGAAACCCCTTCACAACAGCCAATCAAGTAAACAACACTCACCAGAGGGTAGGCGTATCGATATCCAAGTCTACCATAAAGAGAAGACTGCATGGAAGTAAATACAGAGGGTGCACTGCAAGGTGCAAGCCACTCATAAGCCTCAAGAATAGAAAGACTAGCTTGGTCTTTGCTAAAGAACATCTAAAAAAGCCAGCACAGTTCTGGAAAAACATTCTTTGGACAGATGACACCAAGATCAACCTCTACCAGAATGATGGTAAGAAAAAAGTATGGAGAAGGCGTGGAACAGCTCATTATCCAAAGCATACCACATCATCCGTAAAACACGGTGGAGGCAGTGTGATGGCTTGGGCGTGCATGGCTGCCAGTGGCACTGGAACACTAGTGTTTATTGAAGATGTGACACAGGACAGAAGCAGCCAAATTAATTCTGAGGTGTTCAGAGACATACTGTCTGCTCAAATCCAGCTAAATGCAGTCAAATTGATTGGGCAGTGTTTCATGATAAAGATGGACAATGACCCAAAACATACAGCCAAAGCAACCCAGGAGTTTATTAAAGCAAAGAAGTGGAATATTCATGAATGGCCAAGTCAGTTACCTGATCTTAACCCAACTGAGCATGCATTTCACTTGTTGAAGACTAAACTTTGGACAGAAAGGCCCACAAACAAACAGCAACTAAAAGCCACTGCAGTAAAGGCCTGGCAGAGCATTAAAAAGGAGGAAACTCAGCATCTGGTGATGTCCATGAGTTCAAGACTTCAGGCTGTCATTGCCAGCAAAGGGTTTTCAACCAAGTATTAGAAATGAACATTTTATTTCCAGTTATTTAATTTGTCCAATTACTTTTGAGCCCCTGAAATAAAGGGATTGTGTTAAAAAATACTTTAGTTCCCTCACATTTTTATGCAATCTTTTTGTTCAACCCACTCAATTAAAGCTGAAACTCTGCATTTCAACTGCATCTGAGTTGTTTCATTTAAAATTCATTGTGATAATGTACGGAACCAAAATTAGAAAAAAAGTTGTCTCTGTCCAAGTATTTATGGACCATGTGTATATTGTCCCGTCAATATATAGGGAGTGGATGTAGGGGTAGTGCACTCCTACAAGTACTTGGAGGTCTACATCAGTGACAAATTGGACTGTTCTTAGAACACAGAATAACTATATAAGAAAGTGCAGAGAAGGTGTTTCTTCCTTAGGAGACTGTGTTTCCTTAATGTAGGAAGTGACATCCTTCACATCTTTTACAACTCTGCGATGGCCAGTACAATTTTCTATATTGTAGTGTGCTGGACTGGTAACATCACTTCAAGACAGGCCCACCAAATTAACAAGCTGATTACAAGGCCAAGCTCAGTTATATTATGCACTCTGAACCCCCTGGAGTTAGTAGCAAAGGAGAGAATTAAAACAAACTGAATGCCATTATGAACAATGCTGCACATCCTCTCTCTGACACAGTGACACTGGCTACTTTCAGCCACAAATTATTCAAAAGAAGTGTGTTAAGAAACACTACTGGTGATCCTTTATGCCAACAGTAATACACCAGCACAATTTTCTCACTGTGACTGTCACTGCCAAGTCAGATGTTTTCTTTTTTTTTTAAACTGTCTTCCTTTTAAGTCTGAGTGTATACAGTATATATTTATTTATCTATGTATTTATTTATTTTAAAGGCTTCTGTAAAAAGCTAAATATGCCCCTGGGGACAAATAAAGATCTGTCTATCTATCAAGTATTAAACTATGAAAGTACAAAACATCCAGTGAACTGAAATTGCAAAGCAAAATCTATGGTTCGATATGACAATACAAAACAACTCTTTGTACAATTAAATCAATGGCCCTATAATGAAAATCTGGAGGCCTGAACTAGAATTAGTTACCAAGGATTCTGTGTTGATTGGAAAGGAACTTGGTTAAATGGCCATTAGGTAACACAAAATCATTTTGTGCTTGCAAGACTTGTGACTTGTGTCTGGTGAGTCAACAGCTCAAACACTATAGGATGAGAAGCGTTATTATTACTAAACCTTAGAGCACCACAAAGAATATAGAGAAAAGACTGAAAGATAATTGTTATCAGGAATGGAACACCTTTCTCACTGGTGTTACAACACCTGAATAACCTATTTCTACTCTGTAGCTATAAGAATATGTGCTTGAGTTGTATAAATGTTTTCATTGTGTCAATAACATGATGTCCTCCCAAGCCCATTCAACCTGCACTGCTGAGGTGTGGTGGAAACAGCAGATTGCCCTTTCTGTCATGGAAAAGACTCTGAAGACACTGAAGCATATTTTGTGTTACTGTAAAAGGCATTTTGGGGGTGGTTAATATAGCTGGCATCAAAACAAGGTACTTAACACCATCGTGGAGACAATCAGAATTGCCATCACTGCATGCTTGAGATCTAAACCTGCAAGGTCATTCATCCACTTTAATAGACCTGAAGAGAAGCCAGGATCAAAATTGCCATTAGGACTGCAGAACACAGCACAGGGCTGACAGATGATGGTAGACCTAGGCAGGCAATTTAAGTGCCAAGAACACTATCTGACTAGACATAGTCCTAGTATCAGGAAGCACAAAGAGCTTGGCCCTAGTAGAGCTGACTGTGCCATGGGAGGAGCATTTGGAAGGGGCCTTTGAGTGGAAGAAGACCACGTCTGAAGGCCCAGTCAGTGACTGTAACATCATAACCACTGCTCTACAGCCAGGAACCACCATTGGGCATATTCTATTCAGCTGCATTTGCATGTATTAGTTTATTCTGATAGAAAACACTGGGCTTTTCTTCTGTCTGATAAATTAATTAAAATAAACTGTAGTACTGAAGACTCCAAAGGAAAGTAGACAAAGCAGATACTATATATTTGTATGCTAACTACTGTAGAGTGACAACATTTTGCACTTTAGTTGGACATACAAGTAAGAATTTCACTGTACTCTGTTGATAGCGCTATTAGTACTATTTCATTGAACTAAATATTTATTTATTATTTAACTCTGTTTGATATGTGGATAGACTTTGAAGACTTGTTCGGTGTGTTTGCTTGCATATTTTAATAGCCTATTTAACTGGCATTCTAATACAGTAAGTATGAGTACTACAGTATTAAGTATATACTATAGAAAAACCTTATTGTTTAAAAGAAATATGTAACTTTTTAGTTAATAAAATAAAATCTTGCTCCGCTTGGTCAGAACCAGTTAAAAGTGAAACATGGGTTCATCTGAATGGACTCATTAACCACAGGTTGAAGGCTGCAAGACAAAATGAAACATTGTACCCAAGGTCATTCCCTCAGGTGGAATGCTGATTGGTACAGTTCGAGAAATTAGGCTATGCCAGCCAGTATTTGTCAAGAAGCATGAGACAAAAACACAGGAAAAAGTAGACCCCAAAAATAAAATTCCGCATTGGGACAAGGGGTACGGTAGAGGTATAAAAAGTAAAAGCAAAAAGTAATGCACATGGAGCAGCTGATCATCTCCCTGTGTCTATCTGTCTTTCGCTTTCCATCAGTATCCATCCAGACACTATGTTGGATCAAATAACCACCTGGCACATTAAGAACCATAATTTAGAGAATGTTATTCTATACTGAGTACATATTCTTTTGAATTTTCTTCTCTGCTGCACATTGAACTCTTTTTAATACCCTACTTGTAGTCTAGAAATAACACATTTTAACCATAGATGCAGTCAACCTTACTATAATCCTAATAATGACTACAAGTGGAGCTGCAGACTCCAGTTTCGTCTCTGTGACAACCTGGTAAGTGTGACTTAATAGAACAAGAATCAATGGTTTGCATATACTCACTTCTACACAGAAACTCCTATGATGAGGACAGTGTCACCATCAGACCCTTACATGACAAAACATTGTATAATAATATATATAATTCTACACAGCTGGAAACTATCCTGGCAGCATTGTGTCCTGTCTCAGCAAGATACAAATTAACTAATTTTTGAGTTGAACCAGGAAATACATGAAAAAGGCAAAACAAAATAAATGAAAAATAAAAAAAGCAAGAATCAAAGTCAAAAAATCAGATGAGAAGCCAAAACCAAGTAAGATACAAAGATCATTTAAGTAAGAAAATTTGTTGTTGTTGTTTTTTAAGGATTTATCTGCAGATCAAATAAAGCCTGACGTTGACTTTTTATCCTGTTGTGTCGATGAACTCAAGGTCATGAACCACATGCCTAGAAATGTTGGACATGACCCTAACGACAGTTATGCAAAATGACGTCTAATGTGGAAAATAGCAAAAGGACCCTAAAAACCAGCCATGACACATTGGAAGTAGCAGATGATCCACCATTGCAAGAAGGAATGCCACTTCAAACCAGGGTGCACTCACTCAGACAGCCACACGTAAGTCCAGATGAGTAATATTAGAGACATTAATCAATCAATCAAAAAAAACCTGCTCTTGTATATGGTTGTGGAAAGAACCCAGTGTTTGATGATGGAACATTTTATTACATTTACCACAGCTGGAATTTTAACTTTTGGCAACCAAAAGTCTATATCTAATTTAGGGTTGCAGAGTGCCGGTCCTTCATGCACATGGCATAATTTATATTTGCCAATTAAATTAACATGCACGTCTTTGGAATGGGGGAAGAAAAAGATCCAGATTGTGGACTAAACACTGCAGTACTATACCCTTAAACTAAACAGTAAATCAAAAATATTTGCCAGTAGCATTAAACTAATGTAGAGATTTGATTAGAAGAATAATAATTTATGTGGCGAACATGAAAAAAGCTGCCATTACATCTACCACTTCATATCTTTAGGCATCTTGCTTTCATGATTTCAGGTTTTTCCACAGTAATCAATTTTAAAGATTTGCACTGAAGGGTTATAATAAACTGTCAACATTTCAGCCTACACAATAATGAAAAAAAGGCTCATTGATGCCTCCTCACATAAAAGTTAAAAAAGAACAGTAATGATTGTTCACTTTGAATTCACTTTCATAATAATAAAAAACAATTCAAAGCATGTAAATTATACTGTAAGCCATTAGGAGCTGCTAGAATTCTGCCTGAAAATTAGGCAATTGCTGGAAGTCAGGATGCATTAACTTACCTTCTTGTTTATTAAATATGTCAATCTTCTTTAAGTATGGTACATTACTGCTATTAAATAGCATTCAATAAAACAGCTAAATAACATTTCAGCAGTCTTATAAGATACAATTAACACTAAAATATTATTAAAGAGTTATGACTTTAAAAAGTTAATGCTATTGGATTTTGATATGTATATACTTTGCAGGGTGGAGACACATTCAAATGCTGGCCTGGCCTCTACCTATGTACAGCTTCACTCCTATGCATGTAGTTTACTACCACAGCCTAAAAATGTGCAGGCTTTTCAGACAGAGGAGGAGGAGGTTAATGTACCCAGACAAAACCAAGATGAATCCTGGGATTTGTATTGTATTGTAATGACCCCCTTTTTTTTGACACCCACTACACACCCAACCTACCTGGAAAGGGGTCTTTTTTTGAACTGCCTTTGCCAAGGTTTCTTCCATTTTTTTCCCTACAAGGAGTTTTTCCTTGTCTTCTTAGAGAGTCAAGGCTGGGGAGCTGTCAAAAGGCAGGGCCTGTTAAAGCCCATTGCGGCACTTCTTGTGTGATTATGGGCTATACAAAAATAAATTGTATTGTATTGTATTGTACTTGAACTCACACATTTGGAACTATAAGGCAAATATAACCACAGTGCCAATATTTTTCATGATCATATGACACAAACTGGTTACATTTGTTTTTATGTTGTGACGTCATGATGAAATCATTTAGCAGCCTACCAAAACTGACTTTTCTGCTATTAGGATAACATAGGAAAGGGTCTTAGTTATCTGGGTTAATTGTTATTCCCATATCTAAATGTGGGTGTAAAATCGTTTGTGATCATTCAAAACTCCTATAAGTCTTATTATTTTCTTTTTTTTAAATAAAAATATGGACAAAACTAGACTTTAATACTATGAAATACAAAAACTAAAGAACTGAGATTAGTTGTTTAGCCAGATATCAGGTGCTGAAAAAGGTAGTCTTATGGAAAGACATGGCAATCACATAAGCCTTTGATGTTCTAAATGGTTTGTTCTCATCAAAATTCTTTTAATGTTCTGTTTGTTTGAGAAATGCATAATTAAAAACAAATCCAGCTAATAAAAAAGACAAGTGTCCGTGTCTGTCTGGTTGTTATGTCTCTGCTATCCAACAAACTGGTTGCACAGTTAACTGCTTATAAATGCATTAATTTGTTCCTGATTTAAAAAATGGATAAAATGCAAACAATAGACTACATTTGTCCTACTTTTTCAAGTTTATATACTTCAGACTTCCTGCTAGAGTATGATATATCATACCAGTTACTTGAAGGATAGCTTCAGTTTCAGCTATGATTCATGAATGCAGTAAAAGCACATTGAAACTCAGATGATGGAATTCAATTTGTAAAATAAACTGAATCCAAGAAACAGATTAACAGTGGTGTAACATCTGAATAATTATTGATCAAAATCATGTATACAGATTTTTAAATAGTATAAAAGAGATTACAGGGCCACTGCACCGATAGGGTAATCCAGATCTAATTATGCAATTTTCATTAAGCTATAACTTATTAAGTTTATTACATAGAAAATCACCTGAAAAACCCCAGACCATCGAGAAGTGTGTGAACTGACGACATGAAGAATTGTCTTTGTGCCGAACTGGAATCGTCCCCACATAAATCAAAGTCATCCAGATGGTCTGGATCTCCATAATTAGATCTGGACCACCCTGTATAGTAGTTCTCTTTCAGGTTCGTTCCTGCTCCCCAAAGAGATTACTTATTTTTAAATTGATTATTTTAGATTGGACTGGCACCCCACCCTGGCCTGGCTCCGGCCTTGCACCTTATGCATCCAGGATAGGCTCTAGTTACTCATGACCCTGTTTCTGAAGTGTATTTGAGAAATTTTGCAGCATTTAACATTAACATCATTTTACTAAATTAAACGATATGAGTAACTGAAATGATTAAAAACCAGAAGGTTGCATGCATAGTTATAACTGTTTTTTGTGCTAATTTTCTGTTAAGGTGAATGTGACCTTGGGGACATGTCTCAGTTACTGTATTGCTTGTGCCAAGAGATATCAAATGGAATTTAATAGCTTTGCTGTGAGACCACTGCATCTGAAGGGTTACTTTCAATTTTCTAACAACCAAATGCCTTTTATCACATTGTTTTTTTCTTTATAAGCATATGCATTTTTTCTAATACACATGTCTGTTTCCATTCTACTAAGAGCCTCACAAAGAAACGTAATGATTCAATTGCAGCCTATCGGTTTACCTGCTGACAATTTAAAAGGTAACCATAGCTGATGCTCATCCATTATTAAGAGGTGGAGTGCTGCTACTGGAGCATGCTAATTTGCAGTCTGAAGGAACAGGTTGTATACATTTATTCCTGTCAATAAGGAAATTCAGCAATCAGGCCATTGTTTAAAGCGTGACATACTGGCAAATGAGGTGACAGCTACGATGTAAACGTTGAGTATTTCTAATGGAGGAGGCAAGCCTTCAAAATGCAATGAAAACAGGTGCAGAAAATCAGCAGAGGAAGGTCAGGTTTCGTGTGGCCTCCTCTCGAAGTGGGAGAATACTGAAGGAGGTCTTTGCAGAAGAAAGGACAGCAGATTCGAATGACTCCGAATGTGCCAGTAGCTCAGGAACTGAACAATTCAGTGCTTCAAATGAAGTGAATGGTCATCAAAATGGGCACTTAGGGTCAGAGCTGGATGACAGTGAGAGTGAGCCAGATGATTTGCTTCTTTTTGCTGGAGTCTCGAAAGACAGAGGATATGGGACCAAAAGAGTCAACATATTAAGCAAAAATGGGACAGTTCGAGGAGTGAAGCATAAAGTCAGTGCTGGTCAAGCTCTTTTTAATAACCTTTCCAATGTCTATCAGGTATGTGCTCCGCTGACTTTCATGCAAACCTTGGTCTTTTGTTGTGTTAAGCATTCCAGCTTTTTCTATATAATTATTGGTAGATTTTTTCACATGCTGTTCAAATATCTATGAAGGAGAAGTCCTGCCATCTCCTATTTAAAGTAATCATTATTTACTAATAGAGCACATTTTACTAGTACTATATGCAAACACTTTTGACATCTTATTTTTACATCACTGGTAACATTGTTAGCTAATGTGAAATAAGTAGCTTAAAAATATAATTTACTTTCTAAACCTTAGTTTGAATAGTTTATACTGAGAACTACCAATAGTAAAAAATGATTCTTGACTTGTACAGAGTGAGGCAGAGTTTTTAATATATTTATTACATAAGAACCTCTGGGATACCCTGATGCTTCATCCACTGGTTCCTGCCTTGAGCCCAATGCTTCTGGTGTAGGCTTTGGCCCATATGACCCTATAACTAGTTTAAGATGGCTCAGGTAACATATGGATGGATGGATTGACGTGAAAGAGATCTTTAGGACAGATGAACATTGCATACCAGTACTGCCACAAGCTATACACTTTTCAATCTATAATTATTTTATTTTTCTTATCATATTCCTTATGCAAATGTTGTCCACTTTTTATGTCCAGCCATCCTTATGGTAGAGTGTACTTTGAGGATTATAGTGTGTAAACATTATTACCATACGGAAAAGATATCATAGCTTTTTAGCAATAAAGAAAGAATAATAATTGTAAAAGATTATGCGGAAAAAAGGCAGAAACACTTTAATGCTTCTGCGGTCAAAACATTGCATTTTAAATGTTCTCTCTATTTCTCGGCCTGAAATTAACTTTTGCATATTTTTTAACTTTGCATAAAGATGCAGCACTTCTCTAATTCATGTACAGTATACATATAGCTTTAGACCCCTGGCTAACACACAAAAAGAAATGTCAGACCATCAAAAACAAAGTAATGATAAGAAATGAGTCGGAAAACCCAGAAAACAATAGCCTACTACAAGGACCTAAATTCACATGGGTCAGTGCCTATGCACATTTTTTTGGGTTCTTTCTTTCTAGCTATGAACTCTTGTTCCTTTGACCTGCTTCATGTTCAATAAGCTCTCACAGTAAGATCTCTAATCTTCACCTGTAGTTCATTTCCAGAACATGCCCGGGATTACTTCTAGCGATAGTGTGATCTAATAAGATGTCTAAAACTTCTACAGACTCATCTGGACAGCTCTTACATCTAAACACCCCATGGGGTTGGTTTACATTTAAGGGACCAGGTTTCTACAGCTTTTCCTTTTTCTACTTGATTATTTTAAACAAAACTCGGACCCAAGACCTCATTGATTTTTTAATCTATTGGCCTGGAGAACATCGACTGATCTCCAATAAAATTCCCTCTGCCCCTCACACACAGTTAGCTAAACTGTCCTCTAGTAATGCCCAGACACATCAAATAACAGCACTCTCTCCTCGCCTGCCTGATCTAATAGCTGTAGGTAAATTCTGACAGGAAGGTAACCCCAGTGCCTGGTGTCTCTGTTTTGTGGAGTTTCCTTCTCATTATTTTTGAAGAATGACTCTCACATTACCAACCACACTCCTAGGGAGGGAAATCTGTGACTACTTTCCAATGCATGGTCAATTACATACTATTTTTACACATTTTCACAAACTTTTAAAAGCTGCAAGAAATATGTGATTTTAAAAACCTAGTTTCATTACCTGACAAAAACTATCTTTGTACTGGAGAATAATCCAACGGATAATAGAAGAGAAAAAAATAATTAAAGGACCCTCGCTCTTTATGCACTAGAAAGATTATAAAAACTTAACACCTAATATTTTAACAAGAATTAGCAATGAATGAAACAAGCATGTTTCTATAAGCATGCAGTTCCACGAAACGAATACTGATACTAATTTCGTGAAACTCACTAAAGGGATTTTGGTGGTTTTAAAGGTTCTTTGTTTTAGGTAGAAAACAAGGAATACTGCGAAAAGCCTCATTCACACTTCTTTGTTAACCTGTGTTCCTCTTTGCAGTTGCATCAAACATGTTATCTGTACCACATTAGTAAATCGATTTTATTTATTCCTCTTGTTCACATCATTGTCACTGCTGCCATCAGCTATGTGCAATTCACCTTTTGACAGTGGGAGCAGGGGTTCAATTTTGGCTTCTGCAAATCAGGTTTCTTCTTCTCATTTTGTCTTCACTTGAACGTTACTACAAATACTTCAAGAGCAGACTATTCTTCCCAATTTAGTTTCTCAATCTTGTTTACCTAATTCTTGCAAAATTCTTGACATATTTTGTCTGCATATTCAGACAGGCAGCCAAAATGAATCACATACCATCCTAGAAAATCTTTTTGAAAGATCAAACCTGGAGGACAGCTTTAAGTCACTATATGACTTCTAGTCAAAAAGCATGTGAAGCTTACTGATTATCATTGCTGGCTGGTGTTGCCTTGTGGATTTCAGATTACACAACAATAGATTACAATGAATGACTGGTTATATGACTTCCTCATGACTTCTCAGCAAAATTTCACATCTCCAAATTATCGCAAGCTTGCTACGTTTTGAGAGCTACTTGATAGTGCTGGTGGCAGTATGAACATTTCCCAGGTTTGTTAAGTTCAACCACAGTCTCTGTTGATCTTTCCATTTTGCTGTTGTACAACAAACATGGAATATCAGACAAATGAGCCTTTCTTCTGTTTTCATGGTACAAAATATCTGCTTCACTTCCTTCCTTGCAGCTGTATCTTATAAATTGGACTTCTGGTTCGGTACTCATTGGTTGTTAACTTCACACACATGGGAGCCCATCCCTACAACTTAATAAAAAAACAATCCCGGGTGAATTACAAACCTGTCTGATTGAATCACTACACAACTTCAAATCCAAGGAGTTTGCCACCACTACACCTGAATCAGTAAGATTATGCAATCAAAGTCTAAAACTTAAAATCACTGGGAAGGTCACATAGTGTGCCAGGGGCTTAAACTAATTCTTCTAGCCATCCTGGACTTTCTAACCTAACTCACATGGGAGCAGAGGACTTGTCAGGGTAGACAGGAGACAATCATTCTGAGGATGTGGCCTGTCCAGCAAAGTTTCATGCAGGATCATTAATGCTGATCATCTTTGTATCAATTAGAATCCTGGAACTGGTACATCAATAAGTCTATAAGTTTATTTGTATCGCAGCTCTCTTAAGTATACACATTATTTATTATTCTAAATTACCCTGCTACCTTTACTTCTTATGAACATAAGAAGACAGACAAAGGAACGTAGGATAGTTAAGTTTTCCCAATATCTCACTTAAATACTTACTAAAAGTTGTCAGGGTTACTGCTTCAACTACATAACTTAGTGATGTATAGCAGATTCTCATGACCCTAAGTGCAATGGAGTGTCTTCAGCCTTTGATTTACTTCTGATAAAGTAATAATATTTATAACAATGAAACCGGACGGTGCTTATTATACAGTATGTAGCAACTGAACTCCAGCCCAAGGCGTTAGCAGTACATTTCATTACATGTATTTATTACAGTTGGGATACACAGATAGTTAAAAGAATTCTCAGGGTCATACAGTGAGATGGTGGTTCGGCGATTTTCAATCCAATGCTTCACCCCTAGTCCATTATGCCTGTCTAATATTTGTAATTTTAGGCAGCGTTTAATTCTAAACAACTTACCGTATCATTTTACAACCTTAATAACTTAACATGAATGAACAATATGTCATGGTAATTCATGGAGACTTAATTATAAACTGTTCCTGCTTATTATATCTTTGTTCAAATCAATTCCATAATGTAAGACCCATCATTGCTTATTTACTTGTTCAGATACTTCAGACTGTTTTGATTTGTCTGCAACTTAAACATCAAAACATTTTTTTTCTTGTAAAGTGCATCCTACACGATCCAGTGAGTGAAACATAATGTATACAGTACAGTGTACAGTAATGCATAATGACTGAAGTGAGATAGATAGATAGATAGATAGCTAGATAGATAGATAGATAGATATTATATTATTATTATTATTATTATTATATTATTATATTATTAATCCCAAGGGGAAATATATGTGTACGAGTTATCAACTCTACAGTATATGCAGCATCTGTTTAAATATGTATGGGATTTTGAGTCAACCCGCAACTTTATTCTTCCCTTTTGCTGTTTGTGTAGTATTTTACAATTAACAATTCCCTATTGTCTCTATGTAATATGTGTATTTATACTATTATCATCATTCATTTCATCATAGCAAGTGTCAAACTCCATCACTTAATTGTGCTGTAGTATATCAAAGGTAAATGAAAAATAACTGTATGAAAGTGTTCAAGCTTTGCAGCACTAATGTGAAATTAGAAGAAATGCAACAAAGCAATGGCTTACCAACATCTCATTCATCTGCTGTATGCACTAATATATTTTTAAAGAGATAAATGCTCACTATTCTCCATTATGGAGTCATACAACTGGTCATGGCCATTTGAGTCATTTGAATTTAGGCTATGGCAGTTTTTAAAAATATCTGAATGAGATGTTGGCAAAATGTGACTATTAACTTACCAAATAAACTTCATTAACAGAATATTTTGTTATAAATAGTTCTTACTTTCTAATGATGCCAAAAAGATGTCTTCTTCCTCACACGGGAGAATGTTTGCTCTAAATGTTTGCACTTTAGAAACAGTAAAAAGAGACTGACTCATATTGTATGGAATTAGATGATATAAAGTATGGAAATATCACACATTTAGAGGTATCCATTTGGCTATATTGTACACAAAAGAAATAAATGCATCAGAGTGGCCCTCTTGTATTTATATCAGCCAAGTTTATTCTGAAAAGCTTTCCCATGTGCCAGTGAAAGTGTCTGACGGCTTCTACTCCAGGTTACATTATTCTCCATGCTTTACATCTGTATCTGACTCCATTCAATATTGTGGTATATATTAACCTCTTGGTGCACAGCCCCCACAGCAGCTCTTATTATTCATAAAGTGGTGCAATAGACAATTTACAATTATAAAATTTATCAAAATGAATTAAACTTTGAGATATTTTCTTTATTTGACACAATATGTTTGGCAGATATCAGTTAAAATATAATTGTGTCTTTTAAAGGTTTCCTTATGGGGCAACAATTCACTACAGAACAGAAAACATTGAGAAGTTCCTAGAAGCTGCTTCAAGGATCGGCATTGCTCAGGGGGCAGGCAATGGATTAATAAAGATACAGTATATACCACAGTGTCACACTAAGGAGACTCCTGACTTTCATTATCCAACCTACCATAAATGGCCTGCCAGCCTTCAAGACATTCATTAATCTAGGGTCGTCCTGGCCATGGATCTTCAAGTTTCTGGCTTTCTGGATTTAAAGTACAATTAAACCTTCAGTCATAGTACTTCTTCATAATCATTAGATACTTTTTCATTAAAGAGCCTTTCAGGTATCACTGTTTTTATGAGTGGATGCTTTTGGCCAAATTAGAATATATAATTAAACAGTAGGCAGACAACTTTGCATGTAATTCTTTTCCATTATTTTACTTAAAGTATTCCTTGTTTGTTCATTTCCAAACATGTGTGTGTTATGAGAGCTTGTAGCACTAAAGTAGCTTAGCACGAATATGCCCTATGGCGAACTCGCACTGCATACAGGGCTGATTGCTATGTCGAATCTGCTGCACTCTGCAACCCAGCAATGAAATAAGCAAGTACCCAAATTGGATGGATGGAAAGAAAATCAATACATTTAAGGTACTCAAAGAAATAATTGGTAAAAAATAAGTAATTTCACTTCATTTTCTCTATGCTTATCCTGGTGAGGGTCAAAGTAGGAACACACTGATCTGGACAGACCAGGCCTGCCTATTCAGCATATCTTTTTCCACGTCCACCTGGGAAATTCCCAGACATTCCAATGAAGATAAGCATGTTTGGTCCAAAGCCTGAATGAGAGACCATCTAGGGAAAACTTGGGTTGCTGCTGGATGAGATGTTGGCGATGACAACGGGAGGAGCTTACCCTGTGGTCTGTGTTTGGATCCCAATGTTCCAGTGTAGTGACGTGAGCACTGTACTGTAAAAACTGACACCACTCTACAGATGAGGCCTAAAACTAAAGTCCTGACTCTATCTGGTCATAAAATATCTTTCGGCATCTTTCAGGAAATAGCAGGGTTTTTCCTGATGTCCTGGCTACATTGCTCATCAAGTTCTTGTCCATTTTGCTCCCCACCCCCAAATCATCTCCTGTCCCTTAATGACTAGCCATCTCTCTCCCCCTTTCACCACCTAATAGATAATGTGTGGTGAGTGTACTGGTGCAATAATGATTGACGTCGTATCATCCAGGTGGATGCTACACATGGGTGATGTGGTTCCTCAGTGTCTATCCAATGCATGTTGAGTAGGTTAGAAAAACACTATTTAAATGTAATCATTATTATTTTTGAGTAATATAATCCCATAAGTGTATCCTTATTACATAATCAAACCATCTCAGCAAGGTGAAGGATGAGTGTCAGATGCTATGGCAGTGCAGGTGACAGAGAAGAGTTTGAGCATACTAATCCCTGGCAGCTGAAATACATGACAATTAACATCTATTGTATTTCTAAAGTATTATGACTCTTTCTCTCTCTTTCTCAATAAATAAATAAATAAATAAATAATCATAAATATTTAGAACAAATTATTCTTTATTGCTGAAATCAGGTATATTCTGTATGATGCAATTCATTTATATTTTTAAGTTTCACTTTCAAAACCTTCTTCAAGCATTAATGCTTCTTTTTTGTGAAGTTGCATTATTTAAGATACAAATGTCTAGCTTAAAACAAATATAGTGTAGGAGTGTTTGCTAGAAATCAGTAAATGGTTGCAAAGCATGTCTTTGCCTCTGTCTCATGTAATGACACAATTTAAACAGAGCATGTTTAGCAACAGCAGTGAAGCAGAAGTCACTACCCAAGATCAACTAAATGGCTCCCGAATGTCAGCTTTGTTATCAAAACATTTCCTTCAGCTGTCCAGTTCTAGTTTGAGATTCTCAATAAAAATAAGTAGGTCTGCATACAACCTATGCAAGAAATCTGATTCTTAGTTTGCAAAAAATCTGACCATAGCTCAAGCAAATAATTTTGAGTAAAATTTGCAAAATATTTTCCTTTTAGTTCTCAGTATATAAAGCTTAGCAGTTTAATACTTAATCCAGTTTGAGGTTGTGAGGGTGCTGGAGCTACCATGGCAGTGCTAAAGTCACACTCACATATAATCAAGACACCTATGAGGCACATCTCTGGAATAGGTGAATAAGAGAAAAAACAATCAGACATCAGAGGAGAATGTGAAAATTTCATAAATGTACTGTCTGTAATACATTTGTCTGGGTGCTTTGTAAGAAAGAAGCAAGAAACACTTTAAGTGTGGTGGAAAGATGTTGAAATGCACTATGCTTAATGTATTGCTTATAAGTACAAAACAGACAACCAATAGCACTGCAAGAATGTAACCAGGATTAAGATTTCAATGCCAAGCCTTGAGTGAAATCCATGATAAAAAAAAGCATATTTCATTTTCGATGCTTTCAAAATATTACATAGTTTAACTGCAAAATGGATTACATCTTCTAATTAATTGCTTCTCTTTGTCAAGAGAGTCTTGGCATGCCCTATGAATGTTAATGCCTAAGGGACTGAACAGCAGTTTGAAGAAAATGACCTGCTCTTGAGTTCAAGAGTGCTCTGTGTCATTTGATATATGTAAACTTGCTTCACCCATCAGCCCCTGGTGCTCAGACAGCACTGCATTATGAATAAGTACTGCAGATTGGTACCTGACACCAGTTGAGTACCAAAATGTACATTCCAGACAGATTAATTAAGGGGTTCTCTTTTCAATATTTGATATTCAATATTATACTAAACGAAGACACGTGTGGCAGAATAAAATCATGACCCAAGCGGATATACCCTACTATGCAGAAGCCTTGGTTAGGTCACTCATTATGATGTTCTCCATCTCTCATGTAACCCTGTCACCAAAAACATCTAGCCATATTGATTTTATTTGAGCTTTTAATCCCAGAATAAATCTTTCATTCAAAACAAAAGTTTGCTTTAGTTGAGATTTAAAAATTTTCCAGAACAGCAAAACAAAATTTAGTGCTGCTGCATCACTGCTCTAGGGACCCTGAATGTCATTCCCTGCCTAGAGTGCATATAATCTGCATGCTGTTCCTGTGTTAATGTATTCTCTCATATAGAGTTAGGGTGATTAATCTGGTATGAGTGTATGTGAATACACCCAGAAATGATCTAGTATCTCGTCCACGGTTGGCTCCTTCTTTGTACCTGTTGTTACAAGAAAATACTCTGGGTCCTATAACCCTTTTTCCAAACTGAAGCGGAATTTCATGTGTCATTCTGCCACATTGGCTTAAAGCACAGTTTAGTAGAGTGTTGCAATGGTGGTTCTCCTTCTTGAAGTTTCTTCCACCTCCATACAGGCTCTCTGGAGCTCAGCCAGAGTGACCCTCAGGTATCGTGATCTGCCCTAATACCAAAGCCCTTACCCTCCTCAGTTTGGATGGGCAGCCAATGTCATATTTTAGCTTTTCATTTTTATCAAATCTGCAAATTTTCTAAAATCCTGTTTCCGCTTTGTCATTCTAGTATAGTGAGTGTTGTTTATAGATGAAAAAAATAATTAAAACAAATTTAGCATAAGGCCTCTAAAAAAACAAACAAACTGTGAAAAATACCAAAGGAGTCTAAATACTTTCTGAAGGCACTGGACGTATGTATACAAACTCACAACACAAAGGTCCAAACACAAGTTCGTCGGTGAATAAAGGCTTTAATTGTGTGAAAATCTTTCCAGTAATTGTTTCCCACACCACAACCTGAACTATAATTCTCCAGTCTGCAATATTTTGTCTCCTCTTCACCTTTCCTCCAGCAAAATTTGTCTCCCTCTTCTCGACTCTGGCTTCCTAAGTTGAGGCAGCCAGCCCCTTTTACGTAAAACCCAGAAGCAGTTCCAGTGTTCTGAAACTGTGGCTCAGGTGTACTTCCGGGCAAGGCTAGAGCTTGAAAATGTTTGCCTTGCTAGTTCCCTCAGCGCCCCCTGGTGGCACCCACGGAACCCAACAGGGCCAAACCAATGAACTACAGTTCTCAATGTGCCTTGTGGGAATCCATGGTGGTACCATAACCCACGGAGGCTGCCTTCTGGTGTTTTGGGGAGACCATGCCGTGAGCGAACTGTCTTCCCCTGTGTTTCTACGCCATTGGTGTCGGACAGGATAAGGATCCCAGCACGTTGTGCTTTCTCACAATATTTATTATATATAAAGACACATACAGTGATATTTCTCAGAAGGAATATTCTTTAGATGTTACTCATAAGCACTTTTTTTTAATGCATAGCTTTTTATAAAGGGTACAACAGTAAGAATGGGTGGGGAGTGGTGGCATTGTACAGGACTTTGAGGGCTGAGTGAAAGAGAAAGAAAGATCTCAGCTGACATCACCAGGAAACACTCCACTCTCAGAGTTCAGACGCATTATGTGTTCGGCCCAAGGTCAAGATGCCTCTTTAGGATAAGAAACTGCTGTTGTAATCCAGATGCTGCAGGTTCGCTTCTGGTTACAGTGCAAAACTCAAATGACTCCTGTTGTGAGTCCACAGCAATACAATGTGGTTCAGTTATTTTCTGTATGTAGTTTTCATACTCCCCCACTTCTCTGTGGGTTTTCATCATCGTTCCCCAGTTTTCCTCCTTCATCTCAAATACATTCATCGTAAGTTAACAGACAATTTGATATTTGTCCCATATGAATGTGTGCAGTTTTGTGTATAGATGTGTCCTTGTCATTAGTTTCCATAATATTGTAACATTGATATAGGGGACATAATTGCAATGGCCAGAATCAATTTGTGTGAATTATTTGAAGAGTTCCTTCAAATAATAGGCTGAATTCATCATATAGTTCACAATATGCACGCTAGGCCAGTGTTTCTCAACCTTTAATTATTTGCGACCCGAGTTTTCATAAAAGTTTTAATCGTGCCCCTCCTAACTTTTTTTGAAATGTAGATGCATATTTTATTATACCTACTTAACTTTTATTGACATTTATCTAACTCTATATTTATTGTTCTAGTTTCAGAATGTAGTTTAAGTTAATTTGTTTTGGTTTCAACAGATGTTTTTTTTCATATTTTTAATTCTTGTTTTCTTTTTTTCACATCTTTGCACCCCCTTTTTGTTACTTCACACCCCCCTAGGGGGGCTTACCCCACAGGTTGAGAACCACTGTGTTAGGCTTTTCAGAACCATAAAGAATTTGTAAAATAGGCAATGTGAAGCACTTCATATCATTGGGAAGTAGGCACTTCAATTTGATAGTTATTACTTTTAATTAGCTGGTCTTCATCCAATGAAGCAATCTTTTAAACACCACAAAATGCAAACACAGAATTTAAATCTCTTAAAATGTCCCGTAAATTTCAGTCTGAATTTATTACAAGGCAGAACATTGACAATTGTCTCCTAGTTGAATGTTGGCCTTCTTACAACTTTTAACAAACCTAGAAAAATCATGAAATATTAAACCATACAAATAATAGTTTTTGTTTCTTTCTGCTCATCTAGTCCTGCACTATCATTTGTCCAGTCTCTGCATGTACCACAACTACACAGTAAAAGTAGCAATTAACCCTCACAGTGTTAAAGTAATCCCTTTAAAAGTGTAACTATGGCTTCTGATTATACATTCAATGCAGTCAATACTACTGTGCAGAAAATCTCAGAAAATTGGACAGCCAGTATATGAGCACTTGTGGATAGGATTGGATTGGATAGAGTGTGCATTTCTTACAATGAAAATACAATAACATGTAGCTGTCACACAGAAAATGACAGCACAGTAACATAGAAATTAAAATCAAAATTAGCCTCTTCTTTAATTTTTCCTCCAGAAACTATTAAGTCCAGGCCTATAGGCCACTTGCACTACAAAAAATGTCTCTTTTTTGGTTTTGCTATAAAGCTAGTCAGATAATGTTAACTTTTTGGTTACAGGTTTTATTACAAACCACAAAAAAATAAACAATATATTTCCTTGAATTAAGCACAGAGAAAATTAAATATTGACATAAAAAAAATCCCACAAGTACTCATACTTAGTATCCTTTCACTCACCACCACCCTAATTCTTTGTCTTAAGAATGACAGTTGAAGAACACTGAGAGAAAATAGATATTAAAAAAATTTAATATCAGGTATTTATGGAGGATTTCAGAATTTAGACTTGCAGAAGCTATCGGTGTAATCAATCAGTTTCTTATAGGAAAATCTCCAGAGCTCTCTTGCTAAATGTCCCTGATAATTCTATTTGAGCACACCCTAAAGCAAATAAGATTGCAGAAGGGACTGTACCAATGTCAAAGCTTCAACTGTTCTGGTACATCAAAAACACCTTAGCAGAATGTAATCTTGATAAATAATTTTAAAGGAGTTAAAGAACAAATAAGAAATGTAAAGTACAATTGAAACATTATGAAGTAAAGGCAGCGCAGAACTGAGAAATCAAGACAAAGCCTAGCAGACTTTGAAAAAACAAATACATAATGATGAAAGTATCTGGTTAACCTAGAGTGCAAAAATGGCAAACAAATGTCATATATTTTGAACAGTAATACCAGTTATATACCTTTAGATCAAAATCATGGCAATATGCTTCATTTAATTACAGTTATACAGTACATGATAATAATTGCAGAACAAGGTAAAGCTAGGCTTTTAGCTGCTAAAGGGTGAGATAATAGGAATAAAGAGTGGGAAGAAAGAGTCAAACTAAGAGCAAAAAGGGCCAAAACATGTCAGACACACCCAGAACTCTAGTTATACACGATGTTGTGCAGAGTGCATGACAAGATAAATTATACTTAATTAATAATGCTAAAAGGCCATGATTCGAGTAACATGCAATTTGGAATGTGTATTACAAGAAGGACAATATCCATAGATCTATGAGGACCCTGCTAAATGTTACTAATTGCAGTTTAGCTTTCTTTCCCCAGGGAATATGTTAATTATCTTGAAAAAGGACTGAAACATCTCACAATAGAAATAATACTTTTCTATACTGTAGAAAAAATGTGAGCATGATTGTACAATGCTTAAAGCTGTGCGCAGTTCAGGTCTTGTGAGGTTCTACATGTGCTTTTTCATGCTGCTTTTGTGCTTCTCCAGTGAACTATTGTGGAAGCTCTTTAAGAAGTATTACATGTTTTTAAGAGGAAACAATGTGCTGATTAGTTTTTGAGACAAATCGTGCAAGAGAACGATGCACTCTAGAGGACCCATCAAATACAGTAATTCTGCAATAATTTTGAATTCTTTTCATCAATTGCTATTGTAATGATCTATTTTATGATCGGAAAGATCAGCATTGGAGTGGAAAATAATTACTGAATTGTTATAGAATAGATTGGGTAACTTGGTTCATATTGTGCAAAGCCTACTAATGCTCACGTCTGAATTTTTGGTCTATAGTAGCATTGGATAGCTTGGACTCACACTGTCAGCAGGGAAAACCTCAGAACAGAACAGCTATCTGCCAGGAATGCTCAAGGAGGAAAAATTCAAGGAAATGAAGAGATAACATGATAGAAATATGTGGACAATAAGGACAGTGGATCCCAACTGTTACATTAAAATCTCTTTTCAACAAGAACCCAGTTCATGGGTAAAGATAAACCTTGCACAAGAGTTGAGGCCAGTTACCAAAAATTCTAGCTGAGAGTAGCATTGCAGAGTACTTCAAGTCAATAACTGATGAGCTAATTGACCTGCTTTCAGCCACTTATTTTGTTAAAAAAACTTATCCTCAGTTACAGTATATATACATATCTGTAAAACAGTACTGGAAATCAAGTACAGCATAGAGATTCTATTTACTCTAGTGCTTCTGACAAAATCCTAGATGTCCCTAAGCCCCGGTTTACATGATCAAATATTTTATTTGATCTCACTTAAAAAAAAGAATAAAAAATCTTGTATGGGCAGACACTAAAAAAACTATTTCTTCCAAACAACTAATCTGGCAAACTGCCTAGCTGACACTGGGAGTAGGCATTCAGCATTGCGAGAATATGTATTTCTATTTCTGAGAGTTTTTTTAATTCCTAGAGTTTTTGGCTCCAAAAGCAGAGACAACCGGTTTTTCAGTTATCTTTGAAAAAATAATGGCATGCTCAAAGAGCTACCAAATGCTTCTGAAGTTAAGCTAGTACATCATCTCCTCAGGAGAGTAATGAAGATGATATCTTTTAGAACAGTAGTCAGAACAATCAGTTTCTTAAATATTCCTTATTTATTAGAATGAGTAACCCATCATTGCTAACTGTGTTGCAAGCCTGTAACAATTAAGCTTTTTTCACTTTCTCAGCTTAGCCTGAATGACTTTAATAAGGATGGCTTCTTTGTTTTCAATCGTTTGTGCAATCCCTCTATGTTGTGCTCACCCAAAATCCTCCTTTGACATCTTAGATGAGTGCATCTGGCAGTCCCCATTTAATTCTGTGAGAATGCCTTGTGTCATTTTCATTAATTATGCATGTTCTTATTTAGTTAGATCCCAAGTGGCATCCCTTGATACTAGGCAATGGTTCATGAACTTTACCCATGTCTACAGTTCTCTTTCTCAGTTATTTCAGTATAACATACGGTATACGCTTTGCAATTTCTACTCATGTTGACCCTTATGTTAATGTGTCGAGAATTTTTATGCACTCTCATGCCATATTACTTCCTGAGAATTTTTCGGTTCATCATTGGGGGCAAAAAAAGAAAATGAAAAGTGTAATACAGATTAATCTGCATCCACATCTTGAGGGAATGTGTAAACAAACACATCCTGATGGAAGGACGACAGATATTAGAGGATATTTTGAATTTGGCTAAACGACAAAAAAGAATATCGATCCTTCCATTTTACAACCCCTCTTTCTTACACTACAGAGTCTTAGGGAGCCTGAGTCTATTCCAGTGGCAACATGCAAAAACACTTTAGATGAGATTTCAGGACACACTCATGTACACAGTCACACTCAGTTATGCTAGGGCAATTAAGTGCTGCCAATTAATTTAACATGAACATTTTTGGACATAAGTAATACCTAAAGTTCATAGTAAAAAGCAAACTAAACATGGAAGCGCAAATCAGACTCCATACAGACAAGTGAACAACTTCAGAGAATAACCAAGATGCCCTGGACTGTTAGGGGGAAATGTAACCGTCCCTTAAAAATAGAATAATTGATTATTAATTTAGAATACACAATGAAAATAACAAAGAAATATTTATTTACTATACTTTAATTTGCTCCTGTAGTTATGATTTGTGCAAGATAGGAACCAACCCTAGACAGAGTGTAAGTCCATTGCAGTGCACCATCAAGCACTAATCCAAACTTAATTACAGCAGGCTGATTTAGACTGCTCAGTAACATGCAAATCTTTGGTATGTTAGTAGAAAACTAAGGTACCAAGAAAAATCTCATGCAGCAATAACGTTAAAATGCAGACTCCATTCAGATAGTTCCCAGCCTAGGATTTTAGTAAAAAGCCGCATCACAACAAAATGTTCAATATGTAAGTGTTCTGAATACTTAGTGAAGATACTGTAATTTTGGAAAGTTTTATTGACATTTAAAAACAGTTGTTTTTCTGATGTAGGAGAGACTGGCATTGTCTGTTTTGTCAGGCTGGGACCCAAGTCCTGGTTTAGCAAGATGCTGCCATACACTCTTTTTGTCAGTAAACGAGTCTCTGTTTGCCTGACAGGGTCTCTCACTTGTATTCAACCCATGCCTTATCTGATAAGATAATCAATACCAGACCTTCTGATATCAGCAGGGACATCTCCTGAAGGCATGAGCTGGAGGCCCAAATACAAACCAAGGTCCATATCTCAAGAACTGTCAACCTTGAGGGACAGAAAGTTCCACCAAATATCAGCCAAAAGGATGGATTTATGTGCATCTAAGACACCAAGACCATTATTCCTTCATTAAAAAACATCAACCACACCATAACTAACTGCTGTCTTCTCAACCCGGCCAACTTTGGCTGCCCATAGCCAATACCCATAGCTGATAGAATGTGACCGCATTACAGGTTCAAACAATTCTTTTACTCCACAGGGCAAATGTCCCAGAATGGAATGGTGGAATACTTGTCCAATTCCAATATGGAATAGGTTGCTATTAGTCCAACCTTGCTGAGAAACAGCAAGTGCACAAGCAAGAGTGAGAAACTGTTTGCAAACCACGCATCCACCTTGCTAACAATGGGGGCTGACCGAGGACACTGTGTGTGTGAAACTGCCACCTGCAGCTAGAAGGTGCGACTGAAGGTAAAGAAGGAGATGTGCTCCTGTACAAAGAATGGTCTTGTGAAAACTGACCTGGAAAGTAACAAACTATCCCTCTCCTTGAACCATATGTATTACTTTGATTCCTAGGACTATTGATTGCAGTTTAATATATAGGACAAAGCCAGCTAATCCTAAAACCATTAAGAAAGTGCAAAGCAATACCTTATGTGTACACACACTCTCTCACAGAGAGAGAGAGAGAGAGAAAGAGGGAGCCCTCTGTGTGGCATTTGATAAACAAGCAGAGAGGCTAGCTGTTGAGAGCTAATGAATCCTATAGTATAACATACATGGTGCTTAATCACTAGCAACAGAACTTATCCATCTTGAAAACATTTACTATAAGATCAGAATTCATAAGCCATTTCACTTTTTCAATTGAAGAGAAAAAAATCTACCTAAGCTAAGAGATGGAATTCATAAGTTACATCTCTTTCCCTATAGGAGAGAAAAAAATAAACTAAGCTTTTATAATTCTATGTTTTGTGTTGTTGTTATTGTCCTTCATCTATAAATACATTTATATCTAAGTATTCTTGGATATATCCATCTATTATCCTTAAGCTGTAAATAAATTATATTATTTTATTTTAACAAGCATGTGTGTCCTAGCCAGAAAGTGGAACAGAGACGTCCCTTAAGGGGTGTCTTGTTGATTGTTTTAATTTATTATCAGCATTGCTAAAGGTAAAACTGATAATAATTAACCGATCGATCATACACCCTACATTACATTTATGTTGCCATCCCAGGGATGAATAAATTAATCTTTATTCTCTTCCCAGATTGAATAAAAAGCTGTTTGGGATGCATCAGAATAGGCTTTTGCTCACAAGGTGAGCCAAATGACTTGATTCACTAAAAATTTCAAAATGTCATTGATCGCCTTAAGTTTCTTTTTTACTTCTGCAGTTAGCTGGTTGAATAAACTTTATTAATTGCAACATGTTCATCTAGGGAAATCACAAAACTTGATTCATAATTTTTCTCACAGTTTACACAGAGCCAGTAAGGAACATGTAATACACAAAAAAACTTAAAACATTTAATAATTTGATGTATACAAAGAAATGACTGCTTGTTTGACAATTCCAAATAAATTCACAGCCATTGTCGGAAAGCTTCTTATTTGCATAAAAACGTAATTGATTATCTCAGGGCAAGAGTAATATGTATGGATTTCAGTTAATTTTTGGGAGAAAGAGCTGCCAGTTTGAAAACACACTACTGAGTGGAGGACAAACACAGATGAACTTATTGACAAATAAACTGCCTAAATTGTCAGCAATCTCTGCAGTTTACAGGGGGAAGTCCATATGCCTTAGAACGTCAGACCTCGGCACTTTTGAAAGCTGACAGACTGGACACTTCACAATTCAGAATGAAAAATGACCCACATTGTTTGTAAAACTTTCACAGCGTAAGTGCTCTGTTAAGTAATCGCTGCAGCGTACAGAGGCAAATGTAAAGCAGTTTGAAAGTGGAACTTCTGCAGTTTTGTTTTGTCTGAATAAGCACCTGACAGAGTAAGAACCCTGTGCACACTTTAAGTAGACTGTGCAGTAGTGATTTTGGCAGGGGTGAAGACGAATGGGGAAATGTAGGAAAACATGGAATACAGTATTTTTAAAGAAAATAAATGAATGAAGTTATGCACCTTCTGTAAAAACTTGCCTTGTTGCCAGATGATGAATGCAGAAGTTTATTGCTTGTAGAATACAGAATTGTTTAGCATGTACATTGTTAATTTTCAATTAATTTCTGTCATTGTGCATATTAATCAAGTGGAGTAGCTATTCAAACTGAGCTCTTTTACACGAGAAAAACAACCTAATAAATGTGCTTTGCTTGGAAGCTTTTGAACATCATAATATCAGTGAAGATTCAACTGATACCAATGCATATGTTGTTATATTTCAGCCAGGGTCCCTCCCCTGCCTGGGATTCAGATCTTTGTTCAAGTATGATTCTTTAGTTTATGTCAATATTATGAATTATGTTAGAGATATGATATTATTTGCTATTTTTTTTATTTGGGGGTATAGTTTTTTTTTTTTGTGAAAAATAAATCTGTTATTTATAAAGAGTTTTTTCCAATATGTCCAACTGGGTTTGATAGTGATATCACCCTCTAGTGGGCATTTTTGAAAGTATTCTTGGGAGTGTATATAATTAAAAAACACAAAGGTACTCAGACACACTTGGGGCACTGGCTTGGAATCCCTAAAGATTAGGGGTGTAGAAACGAATCAAAACTGCGATGAAGTTACACAGTTGAACTGCATCAAACCACACAAAGTCACATACTTATACATGACCCTTTTGGAACTCATGATCATTACATTGACTGTAATTTTCTCTTTGACTTCATTCATTATTTGTCTATTTACACTTACAGTATATGTTTACCTTTACTTTTACTCTGTTTATATTTGGAACTGTTATTAGTAACTGTGCTTCTCATAGTTTAAAATGTACTTAGTTTATTATCTACTCTTATACTGTATACGCTATTATCTAATTGCATCTATTGGGATGCTCCAAACAATATTTCATTGTATTGTACTGTGGCAATAAAGGTATCTTGCAATCCTGCAAAGAGAAAAGAAGAACAAATGGAATGAAATGAATCAAAAACTTAAACATCATTTTCCTTAAAGGACTAAATGAAAAATGCTAAGGGAACTGCAGTGTGGAAGATGTCCAGTGTATTTTTCCTTTCCAAAGGACTGACCTGCTCTAGATTGAAGTTGAGCCATGGGAGAAGAAATCTCTCCCCCAAAAACCTGGTACACTATAGAGTGGCAGCTGTTCCACATCATATACATTTTAACTTGCCTGTTCTCTATTAACTGGGGCACCCGCAAATTAGTAACTTCTTTATCAAATATGTAAGCTGTAATTATATTATTACCATTAGGAATGTTCAATAAAAAGATAAAAGATTACACATGTAACATATATTTATGCATGCAAAATAAATGTTCTTTTTTTAGCATGGTATTTTTTGTTTTATTACATACTTCTTTGTAATTAATATCTGACATGCATATACAGTATATGCACAGTGTCACATGCAGCTGGGGGTGGAGCCCAGCCGGGATGCCCGAGGGGACTGGAGGAGGGCTGGTGCCTCCTCCCGACCACGAGGGGGCGACCGCCCTGGTTTTGTTGGCGGCCTCGGGTAGGGGGCTTGGAAGCCCAACCCTGTAGGGGCCAGCCGGCCCCCCGGTGCCTGAAGAACCCTGGAGCCCAGCACTTCCGCCACACGGGGGTGTGTCCGCGGAAGAATGCCAGGAAGCAGCTGGAGCCCACCCGGGGTGTTGGGCCGCCTCCCAACAGTCGAGAGCGGAAGTCGGGTGGAAGTGGATGGAGCTGGAGAGAGGACTGGAGGCAGCCTGAAGGAAGGCATAAAGGACTGTGTGCAAGGCCCGGACTTTTGGGGAATCGGTGCTGGAGGCACTGGGTTGTGCACTGGACTTGTAAATATTGTAAATAGTTGTGGTGAATAAATGGGTATGTTGGGTGAACAAACGTTGTCCGCCTGTCTGGGTCCGGGTCCCATTCCACAACAGATATCTGAGCTTGTCAATGGGAACATGTCATTTATAAAATGTCATGAACTGAATTGCTTAGCCTTCCACTACTTGGCTTGGAAAAATGGCAAATACTGTATATTGTACAAAAAAGGACCCAAAAGAAATTTACAAGACTAGACAAGGTTTGACATCACAATGCAACTTAAAAATGATGAAAATGATGTCACATCATGTGACTTTTTGGGGGTGCGTCACTTGCAACAGGCACCTGTGTCATAGTGGCAGGACCCTACATTTCTACTTTCCATTAAGAACCAAAATAGAGCTTACAGACACATAAAAATATAACAATAAAGATAAATTACAACTTTCAACATAGTAAAACACAAAACCTATGTATGATCCAAAATCTAGGAAAATAAATATAAGATCCAAAACAATAACTTAATATGAGCAAAAAAAAAAAAAATTTAAGTAGTAAGATTTGTAACACTTCCTCTGTAGCACCTTGTCTTGAGTGTTTGTTGATGCAGTCACAAATGGAACATAAGAATGTTTAACAGTAACATGCTAACACACCCATTCACTGTACTTTATCTGATAGGAAGTGCCTGACACTTAAAAGCATTCCAGTGACTCCACATCCTCTGTATTCACCACGTGACTTTCTTGTGTTCTCTGAGTTGAAGAATTACCTAACAAGACATCATTTTCAAATGATTCATAATATCCAAACAATAGTAACTGATCATGCTAATAGAACTTACAGAAGAAACTTTCCAGAAATGCTTCCCAGGATGGAAGAAACACTCAAAGCAGAATGTTACTTCGCAAGGCAGCTAGTTTGAAAAAGACATGGTTAACTTATAGTAAGTTTTTAAAATAATATTCTTTTTAAAGTCAGTTTTACTTCAGAGCAGACTTTGGAGTTGGTCTTGGACTAAATGTGGCATTACCAGTGGTGAACTTGATGTTAGACCAGTGTAATAGTTTGCTGGACTTGTTCTTCTTTGCATGTGCAGTTCATTTATTGTGGAGTACCTAAGAAGGACTGTGGTGGGCTGGCGCCCTGCCCAGGGTTTGTTTCCTGCCTTGTGCCCTATGCTGACTGGGATTGGCTACAGCAGACCCCCGTGACCCTGTAGTTAGGATATAGCGGGTTGGATAATGGATAGATGGATGGACCCCCGTGACCCTGTAGTTAGGATATAGTGTGTTGGAGAATGACTGAGTGACTGACCTAAGAAGCAGCTGAAGAGTGATGAATTGGCCTTTCTTTTTCTATGTGGTGAGCTAATTTTAGCTTAGGATATATATACTTTTGGATTTCATTATAAATATTTTGGAGTATTAAGATCTTAATTTAAGAAATGACTGTAGTTCTCTTTACTTAGTTACATATATTCTATGTGCATTATGGAATTATATTTAGCATTGTGTTTACTTGTCTTCTGCTATATTATTGCTGCTTTATTTTACCAATAGTACACAGTATTTGTAAATTTTTGCAAAACAATGTGAATCAAATTCTGAATAAACAGAGATGAGCAGAAATGGTTCCTTCATCTTCAGTAGAATAGATGATTATATTCTTTTAAAGGTGAAAATGGCTTCATCAAAGAATTCAATGCAATAAAATATATGTACAGTATATGGAGCAGAAATTAAATTAAACTACAAAAAAAACAAAACACTTTTAAAAGGAGATAATTTGTTCAAGTATGCATGCAAATGCTTTTAGAAAGCAAAGTTTCTTTTTTTCACATGGGTGGGGGTTGAATTAAATTTAGTTTTGAAGTTTGACTTGATTGTGTGGAATGTTACATGTTTTTTAATAAATTCAATAAAAGATAAAAAAAAATTTAAAAAGCAATTTTTCTTTTGATGAGGCATATACAACCATTAACAAATGAAGAAAAATGTACTTTTAAGACAATAAGCTACCTCTGGTAGTGTCATTGCTTAATGGCCAACATATGCTCTCCTGTGGCAAGTAATGGTAATGTCATCAGAAGCTTTTCTCCTTCTAAAGCAGAAAGTGTGAATCAAGCTATAACAAGATAAGTTAAATTGCTGAAAAAAATAAGCAACCTCTGTACTAAAAGTCAAACAGTTTTCTGAACACACCCAGAGAAATGAAAGCATTTTCTTTGAGTTGGAGAAACAAATAAGGGAAAAAGCTTTGATAAAAAAATGTAACTGGTGAAATTGTTATTCAAACTATCATATGTTAATGTAAAAAGAAAAACTGTTAATCTAATTTAACCGTTAACTCTTGAGACAAATACAGATAACACAAAAGGTTAAATGGGAACAATCACCTTTTTCATCTTTTAAAGGTGAAAAATGGTCTTGTGGACAGGGCTGCTGGAACAATTCTTTGTTGATCTGTCATGATCTGCTTTTCCTAAAGTCTTTGAAATGATAGTTTTGTTTATCAACACATCTCAACCTCAGCCTTTTGCATTTTATACACTGAGTGGAAAGAAAGACAGCAGCTCGTCATGACATGACACCTCATCAGCAGCTTGGATTTTGCATTTTCTGTCTGCTGCTCAAAACCAAAATATGGACGTGGGTGCAAGTCTCGAAATCCACCTGCCAGGTAGCCAGCACATACACTAAGTAATCCATCCATCCATCCATTATCCAACCCGCTATATCCTAACTACAGGGTCACGGGGGTCTGCTGAAGTAATAGGGAAATATATTGTGATAATGTACTGAACTTAGTAGGCTTCTTTATTTAAAAAAAAAAAAAAAACAATATGTGGGATACCTTATAACTTGAATGATCGAAAATAGGTGTGTTGTGACCAGAAATGGTCTTACCATGGCCTTTTTATTAGCATTCAGAAGTGGCGTCAGAGTATACTTCTTCAGCAAAGTCATCACTAGAACTGGAATCTACTGTATAATACAGTCACTGGACATTTCCAAAGAACTGCCATTAACACCACACATCGCTTTTTAAAGGGGACACAAAATCTATTAACCTGTATGAAAACATATTTGTTCTTTGTTTTTCACATAAATATCTGTACCTTTAAACTGATCGTAGGGTGTCCTTTTTAATTGCCTGACTGTTATTTCTTGGAGATAACTTGTATACCACTAGTCGCTTGCACACACGCTGAATATGATATCAAGTTTTGAAAAATGGATATCAACATTGTAATGTTTAATATCAAGCTTTTAAATTTGATATCGAGCTGTTGAAACTTGATGTTAGCCTTTTAAAATCAAGGATTTAAAATTTTATATTATGTTTTTGACATTTGATATCAAGGTTTTAAAACTTGATATTGCATTTTTAAATTTCATATGAGAGCTTAAATGTTATAACATATACATATTAAACTTTCACATCATATTTTATCATTTTGCTATCATGTTTATACAATTTTCAAATTTGTTGTCCAGCTTCTGAAATTTTCAATCAAGCTTTTAAAATTTGATATCACGCTTTTGAAATTTGATATCAACATTCCCAAATTTGATATCAAATTTCAACAGCTTCATATCAAATTTTAAAAGTGTGATATCAAATTTTAAAAACTTCAAAAACTGAAAATTTCAAAAGCTAGATGATAAATTTAAAAAGTGTAATATTAAATTTTATAAGCCTGATATCAAATTTCATAAAAAGGAAAATGGATTAATTGTCAAAACGCTTGTCATAATATATTGGCATTTAAGCTGTCTTTTTTGAAATTAAGCTTCAAAAGCACCATATCAAATTTCAAAAGTGTGATATAAAATTTCAAAAGGTCGATGTCAAATTTTAAAAAGTGGATATCAAATTTCAAAACCTCAATATCAGTTTTAAAAAACTTGATATAAAATTTAAAACCAATGATATCAGCAGCCTGCCATAGTTTGAAGATGAAGAACATGAAGAAGAGGTGCGGTTGTACCCTCTGCACCCCCTTACCACATGCAAAATTACTTGTGTGAAATGATACAGCCATTTTTCTATAGTTGCCAAACAAGATGCTGACTGGTAATGTCATACCATTATTACTGATTTGATGAAAGAAGTCAAAATGCCATCTGAAGTCTTCTTCCAGCTCAGCTCTAGACCATTGGCCGGCTCATATCTGGCAATTTATAGGAAAACAGCTGCATCATTTTGCACCATGTTTTCAAAGTGTCAACACTAAAGAATGCCTTTCTCTATTAAAAGATAGAAAATATGGCTATTCCTTTTGAACATACAGCTATTTTATATGCATTGTTTTTGCAATTGCAAAACTATTCTTAATAAAAGGTTTAACACATACAATAAGCCACACAAAAGGTATTCTCTATTTGCATAATGATTTAGCCAACTGGAAATTTAAAAAATAAAAATTACAGAAATATTCAATGTTTCGATCATTTTTTTTATTTTGTGAGCAAGTGATGTAAAGTTTATTATACTCTAGTATCAAAAAATGGCATGTAATTGAGACAAAAAAACAAACAATAAAACTAGTAATATATTTTTTTAAATCAAGACACATGCATTGAAAAAATACCAAAAAAGGACTGTAAGGAAAAAAATTAAATGCTAAATCTTTCTTCTTCCCCCTTTTTCTCAAAGCAATATATATTCTTAGTTTTACTCAGAGGAAGTTGTTCTAGAATTATTTCTTAAAAGCTGTTTTCTATGTAAATGATGTGTCTTTGTTTACAAAATACTTAATTTGTCTTTAATTTATAATGACTAAATATTCTTTCATTAAATTTTTTCCTCTTTTATTTTTAGCTACAAATTTGCCAGACGTGGGCAGAGCTTCTGTTTATTTTTCATCTGTCAAGACTGCACTTCATTCTGCATGAATATATAAATAAGTAGAAAGTTACAAGCACTTAACACTACAAATGTCAAAATTGTAATTAAACTCAAAGGAAAGACAAAAAAACTTCCAAAACTATCAAATATAGATCAAATATGAAGACTGTAAAAATATGCTAAAGAGCCTCTGGATCCTAACAGAGGCATCTCCTTATCTAACATAAAAATTTCTCTCTGTTGCTTACTCCCCATTATTTGTAAAAAACTTTGACAAACATTTAATCTGTTTTCATGCAGAATGGAGATGGCAAAGTTCCTGATACAATGGGCTTCAATAGCATCCCAACTTGAATCACAGAAAACAACATCAAATCATCCATAAAAAAATCAATGCTAGGCATCTAGTTGTTGCTCAACACACCCCAAACAAATATTTTGTCTAAAATATTGTGACAATAGGGAGTTTGGTCTCGTCCGATGCGAGAGATGGACGTCTGAAGTGGAGCTCCGCTAGCAGTGGTGCTATTTTTCATATTATTTGCTTATTATTCTGAGATATCCTGTATTTATTCAACCCGAGAGGGACCGCTACAGTATATGTAAACACATATAAACATGGCCAACAAGAAGGGGGTCCGAAAGAATCAAGACTAAAGCTACATCCAAGCTGCGATCAGCAAGCCCTAGTTCGAGATACGGCCTCTCAGAGACAGACCTGGATCAGATGGGCGAAAGTACAGACTCCTCGGGACCACGGTCCGCTACATCGTCGCCTGCTGAGAGCGAAAAGGGGAGCGAAGGTGCGATCGTGAGTGCAGATGTGGATAGCTCGCCGATTGGAGAGGATTACCTGAAACTGGAAAAGGCCGGGAGGTCCGCGGCTTCAGTTATGCAATCACGCGGGACTGGAGCAGCGGGGACACCGGCTTCAGCAGAGTCTGCTGCTTCATCTACGGTACAAGAAGGCACATTTGAGCTATCTGAACTGAAAGTGTTGCTCGCTGACCTCAGGCAAGATATAAAGAAAAGCGAGAAGGCTAATGAGAAAGCAACGGCAAAGGCACATGAGAGACTGAAACAGGAGATGAAACAGGCCAATGAATGTCTGCGACAGGAAATCCAACAGGCAAATGAAAGGCTTCGTCAAGAGGTACAGCTTGAACTTCGACAGGTGCTGGGTAAAATTGAAGAGCGCATTGAGAAAAACTCGGCTAAACTGAGCACGCTTGCTGATCGATTGGAGCATCTTAGTGAGACATTCACGAATCGGATCGAAATAGCCGAACATCTAGCTGCCAGTGCCGAGGAAAGAGCAGTAAATGTCAGTTGAATGTAAAAACTCGGAGAAAAACTTGGAGACAGACTGGCTGCTTTAGAAGATGGGAATAGAAGGTATAATGTCAGAATTGAAGGCTTGCCGGAGAATCGAGAAAGTTTAAACCCGGTGAAATTCGCAACTGAACTTTTTTCTAAAATAATCGGGGGCGACTTTAAAGCAGAATCTGAGATAGCAGCGCTTACAGCGTCGCTGATCAAACACCGTCAGACCCCGACCAAGATCTTTTATAGTCCGTTTTGAACGATTATCATTTAAGTTAGAGGTGATGGAACTCCTCAGGAAAAAAAAGGAAGATATTATATATGAAGATTGCCAATTCGCGTCTTCCCTGACTTCTCTCCAGCAACAGCTATCAAACGCCGCCTTCTATAATATTAAACAGCGCTACGGCAAGCCAATGTCAAATACGGCCTCCTGTATCCGCAAAACTGAAAGTGGAATGGCAGGGCATTTCTATGTTTTCGCTAGCAAGGAGGAGGCAGAAAATGAGTTAAGAAAGCTGATCCCGGACTATTCTGATACATAATTGTGAGTCATGGCGGTAAATGATAAAGCTAGGATTAATAATCTACTGTCTGATCTATTTGTTTTAAAATACGGGTTTTTATCAGCATATATTCTCATATTCTTATATTATTATTACTTACTTATTACTTATCATTACTTAGTATTACTAGGGCTAAATGTTTGTGTTTTATTGTGCTTAATTACGTTTTCCTCCTCTTTTTTTTTTTTTCTAATTATTTCATGTGTACCCTAAATGAGACTGTTCAATATCATACCCTTGGTTTGCTGTTATTGCTATTACTGCATTAAGACTTGTTATGCTTGTTTTGGACACATCTTTAACACCATCACCTGGGTTTATTATCTGGGGATATCATCTTAATGCACTAAAATTGATGAAGATTATATGTATGTATGTATGTATATATATATATATGTATATGTGTATATGTATATATATATATATATTAAGTGCAAAATTCTTTTCTTTCTTTTTCCTCTTTTAAAGACTATATTGGTAACAGATATCTCTATCTTTTAACCTTAAAGCCCACTGCATGGGGGCTTGATGTGCTTTGGACGTGCTCTGTCTCTGGGTATGTCAGAGGACTGGGACTGCATGAAGTGGGTTTTAGCCTCACCTGGGGAGGCAAAAAGGGAGGGTGGGGGTTAAGGGGAAGAGAAAGAGAGCAGGCTTGATCTATATCTAATCTATCATCTCAATCTTTATAATTATAACTATCAACGTAATAATAAGCTGCATGGCAACAACTCTTGGGGGAATAGGAAATTAAGACCTAAACTATTTCACTTCCAGTTAAGACTATAATATGACACCAAAAACTCAGAATCAGTGTCTCCATGATGGGACAGTTAACTTCGTAAGCTGGAATGTTAAAGGCCTGAATCACGAATTAAAGAGAAAGAAAGTACTTTCTCACCTAACAGGTCTAAATGCTAAAATAGTATTTTTACAGGAAACCCACTTACTAAGTAAGGATCAGTTCCGCTGCAAAAGACTGGACTGGCCAAATGTTCCATTCTAGTTTTACAAAGAAAACTAGAGGGGTGGGAATTCTCATACATAGAACAGTACCATTTGTAGCATCAGATGTAGTATTGGATCCTGAAGGGAGATATGTGATGGTCATGGGAGACTTATCTAACTGTAAAATGATTTTGATAAATGTTTATGCACCTAATGTTGATGATAAGGAATTTATACAAAATTTATTTGCATCCATTCCCAATCTGAACACTCATAAACTTATAATGGCTGGGGACTTTAATTGTGTTCTAAATCCACTTTTAGATAAGACTTCCTCCACAGGGGAACGCAACTAACACCGCAAAGATAATTACAAAGTTTATAACTGATCACAACTTATCAGATCCCTGGAGGTTTTAAACCCAAATTCAAGAACATATTCTTTCTACTCACCAGTACATCATTGCTACTCAAGGATTGATTACTTCTTTATAGATAATAACTTCTTGCCTAAGATTAAATCTTGTAAATACGATGCTATTGTTATTTCAGACCATGCTCCGATGATCTTGGAGCTGAAATTACTAAGCCCCATACACTCACCCCATAGATGGCGCCTCAATCCGCTTCTATTAGCTGACGAGAATTGTACTGAATTTATATCCAAACAAATTGAATTCTTTCTAGAGACAAATACATCCCCTGAGATCTCTGCAGGAACACTCTGGGAAACTCTTAAGGCCTTCTTAAGAGGACAGATTATCTCATATCTTTCCCACAGAAATAAATCCGAAGAAAGTAGCAGAGATAAAAGCGAAATTACTAAAATAGATGAAGAACATGCCAGACTACCAAGCGAGACTCTACATAAGAGGAGGCAGGCTCTACATTCAGAATTAAACCTCTTGACAACTAAAGAAACCGAACAACTAATTTACAAATCCAGACATCATTATTATGAACATGGAGAGAAAGCTAATAAGCTTTTAGCAACAAATTCACAAGCAAGAAGTGCAACGCAATCTTGTAATTACTAACACGAATGGAGATAAAATCATCGAACACAAAAATATAATGTGCACTTTTAGAGACTACTATAAATCCCTATATACTACTGAGTTTAAAGAAGACAATATACAATCTAATGCATTTCTGGATAAATTACAGATACCACAAATTGACGCTATTAGTGTGGAGGAGCTCGATAAACCTCTGTCATTATCAGAATTACTGGATGCTATAAAGTCACTCCAAGGTGGAAAAGCAGCAGGCCCTGATGGCTACCCTGCAGAGTTTTACAAGAAATTCTCCGCTCAGCTAGCTCCCTCCTATTAGCAACATTTACAGAAGCCAGAGATAACCAATCTCTTCCACAAACCTTTCGCCAAGCACTAATCACTGTCTTTCCAAAACAAAATAAGGACTTATTACAATGTGCATCATACAGACCAATTTCACTTCTGAATAACGACGTTAAAATACTCTCTAAAATCATAGCTAGAAGGATGGAGAAAGTGCTCCCTCAATAATATCACAAGACCAAACTGGATTTATTAGGGGCCGACACTTATCTTCAAATCTTCGACGCCTGTTTAATGTAATATACTCACCAACTAAATCAAACACCCCAGAAATATTATTATCATTGGATGCAGAAAAGCATTCGACATGATTGAATGGAAATACCTTTTACTATTTTGGAGAAGTTTGGGTTTGGCCCGAACATTTGTGCATGGATTAAATTACTGTATACTAACCCAGAAGCTTCAGTTTGCATCAATAACATTTGCTCAGACTACTTTAAACTAGAACGTGGCACAAGACAAGGATGCCCTTTGTCACCACTGCTGTTTGCAATTGCCATTGAACCACTGGCAATACATTGTCGAAATACTGATCAGATAAAGGGGATTAGCAGAGAAGGACTGGAACAGAAAATCTCATTATATGCAGATGACATGGTACTGTATATATCGGACCAGAAAATTCTGTGCCTGCAGTCTTAGCAGCACTCACAGAATTTCAAAAGCTCTCTGGTCTCAGAATTAATCTGAATAAAAGTGTACTCTTTCCGTGAATTCGCAAGCATATAATATTAGATTAGACACCCTTCCTTTTATCATTGCAGAACAGTTTAAATACCTCGTAAACATCACAAGTAAACATAAAGCTCTTTATCAAAAAATTTCGTGTCTGTATGGAAAAAATTAAACAAGACTTGCATAGATGGTCAACCCTTCATCTCACACTAGCTGGAAGAATTAACACTGTTAAGATGAATATTCTTCCTAAGCTCCTTTTTATTTCAAAACATACCAATATACATTAATAAATCGTTCTTTAAGCAATTAGATTCAACAATAACCTCATTTATTTGGAATTCTAAACATCCACGCATCAAAAGAGCGACCCTACAAAGACAAAAGGCAGAAGGCGGCATGGCTCTACCTAACTTCCAGTTTTATTACTGGGCGGCAAATATACAGTCGATAAGAACCTGGACACAAATAGAAGAACATACACAGGCATGGACCGCAATAGAAGTAAAATCCTGCAGTACTTCTTTGTATTCCTTGCTTTGTGCTCCAATAAACACACGCTATCGGCAATACACTAATAACCCAATTGTGCTCCACTCACTTAGAATCTGGAACCAATGTAGAAAGCATTTTAAGACGGAGAAGCTTCTTTCTGTGGCACCCCTGCAAAAGAACCACCTCTTTCAACCCTCACAAACATATGCAGTTTTAATATCTGGAAAAATTTGGAATTAACTTGCTTAGAGACCTTTATATAGACAACGCCTTTGCATCCTATGAACAATTACGTTCCAAATTTAACATTCCAGCTACAAATTTCTTTCACTATCTTCAAATCAGGAACTTTGTTAAACAGAACCTTCCAGATTTTCCTCATCTTGCACCCTCATCCACGCTGGAAAAATTATTGCTCAATTTCAAGGAGTTAGACTCCATCTCTACAATATATAAAATCCTTTTACAATCCCTTCCTTTCAAAGATCCAAGAGGACACTGGGAAAATGACCTCTCAATTAATATATCAGAAAAGGAGTGGAAAGTAGCAATGCAGAGAATTCACTCAAGCTCCATATGCAAAGCATACAATTATACAACTCAAAATTATATATCGAGCACATCTGTCTCGACTAAAACTCTCCAAAATGTTTCCAGGGCATGATCCAACCTGCGAACGTTGCAACCAAGCCCCAGCCTCACTAGGTCACATGTTCTGGGCCTGCTCCAAATTAACATTATTCTGGACAAAAATTTTTAATTACCTCTCAGACAGTCTTGGACTCACAATCCCTCCTAACCCATTAACAGCTGTGTTTGGGGTTCTTCCAGAGGGTCTTAAAGTGGAGAAAGACAAACAAACTGTGATTGCATTCACTACACTGTTGGCACGCAGACTTATTCTGATAAACTGGAAGAACCCAAACTCTCCTCTTTAAGTCAGTGGGAAACTGATGTGTTATATTATTTAAAATTGGAAAAAATCAAATACTCAGTTAGAGGATCTGTGCAGACTTTTTTCAAAACATGGCAGGATCTAATCAGTAATATTTTGAAATGATTTTATAAAGCACAGAGAATTTGTTGATTTAGGTATTTTTAAAAGCCTTAAATTTTACACCGCTTTGGCTTGCTCTCTCTCTCAAGGGTGGGGATCGATCTGTTCTTAGCATAATTCTTTTTTTTTGTAAAACTTGATTGCTATGTATTGATTGTAATAAAATTAATAAATAAATAAAAAAAAAAAAAAAATATTGTGACAATAAGCCACTTCGACAAAATACTCCTGTATGCAAGAGGTCTGTTCAAATGGCATGAGCCATTTCATTTGAAGAACCAGATCTTCTGTTGTTCATTTGGCCAATGTACGAGAGGGCAGCTCTGCTGGATTGCATCAGGGCCACTCAACCCTGTTGGGGACTGTGGCTGCCGCCACCGCCGGTAGGCGCCTGGACAGATCTGGAGCCCTGGACTGCAGCACTTCCGCCACACCCTGAACTGCTGCCAGAAGATAAATGAAGAGCACCTGGGGCACGTCTGCGTGCAATATAAAAGAAGCTGCCTCACTTTGTTTGGGGAGCCAGAGTCAGGAGGTGGTGGGCAAAGCTTGTGAATAGGAGTGTAGGTGGCAGAAGAAAAAGAGAGAAGAGAAAAGAAAAGAGAGAAAAGGGGACTGAGCAATAGTGTTGTTGGCTGGTGATTTGTGCACTGTTCTGCAGAGGCAATGAGAGGAAATAAACATGTGGTGTTTGGACTTGTGTGTCTCTGAGCCTATCTGTGTTTGGGTTAGGGGGCTGCATGACCCTTGTGATTCCACAAATGATAACTACATACTACATTGTAAGCTGGTATTTAGAGCTGATTTGGATTATTTGCTTACCATGAATTCATTGTCATTATGTCATTTTTGAATGTTTAGTATTTGAAATATGCAGGTTAATTGAGTGATGTGCATTAGTGTAGTAGGCAGATGCATGGCTGATGCTTTAACCTTTTCAACTGCCAGATTTCAGGTAAACAACATTAAGCCTGAAAAACATGTCAAGCTAAAAAGGAGTGAAGTGTGTTCTGGGAACGCCGAAAGGCAAAGTAGGACCTTAGAATGTTTTGTTTAGCCAATTTGTTTGCAACTTCAAGTATCTTTCAATGGGAGTCAACTTTAGCTTATGTGATAAACATTTTAGCGTTTTGAGAATCTGTTAGAGGACAGTAATCCAGATGTCCACTTAATTTGGGTGAGAAGGAGGGAGAAAGTGATGCCCCTTTATTAGACTTTTTCCAAAAAGAGTTTTCTCTGTTCAAGTTTAGTTCAATAGTTCACTGTTGCAAAAATGTAGTGTTTGCTTCACTTTCTGCTTTTCTAACAATTTAAGAGGGGCCACAGACATTTAAACAGAGCTTACTATTTGCTAAGGTGTTGGACACATGGAAAAGGAACTCTCTCTCTGGTAGGAATTTTTTTTTTTTTGCTTAGCGATATATAATCTGTAACTAAGGAACTGAACCATCTGGGAAATGTCATCTGGAAGTCAATGAAGATTTCTTGAGCCACCCAGGTTGTACTATACTTCATATTGCTTTTATTTGCTGCGATTGATTTTTCAGGCAAATAAAATACTATTTTAAAGTCAAAGACTAACCTCAACACACTGTTCGATCATTGATTTTTAGAATAGCCAACAGGTAGGATTGATCATTCCTTGTCTGGCTGCGGTCCCTTAAGATTAAAAAGGATGTTTTGTGAAGTCCTCTCTTGGTGGTAAACTAAGTTTAAAGTGGTCCCTAGGGTTGAATATGCAGGGTATAGTAATGCAGTAAGAGGTTACTGGTTGCAGGTAAAAGTTGTATAGCTGGTTTTGACATTTATTCTTATTCCTTATTTACAAAAGAACTTAAGGGTTAGTTGGTACCTTTCATGTTAGGTGCATGTCACAGGTGATCTAATGATGTAATAAATCAGTGGAGATGAGTGTGTTCAATAACAGTTTAAAAACAATATAATTAGTATAGAAGCCATATTGATTTTAAATTGTAATTCATATAGCACTCATATAGGTTGATTCTTTTAAGTCTCATTCTGGGGAGGGAGAATATGAAGCACATTGCAATTTATGAAAGGCCAGTTTGTTATAAGTGCACAATAGTATTTACAATTTGAAACCACCACAGTTGCTGTTCTTTTTATTTTGGTTTTGGTTTGAAAATGTTTTCATCCGTTTAAATCCACTAAAAAGCTGCAAAATGATGACACAGGATCCTTCTGTTTAATCACTCAATTTTTGACATTTAATAGAAAAATTCAAGGGTATACTTTTTCATGTAAGGTTTTCTACTGAGCTTATGCACAGGAAAACATTTTTTAAAACAAAACCTAAATAAACAATACAGTGGCCTTATTGAATTCCAGGGGAGGTGAGTGCCTTGCTAGTGACCACTACGTATCAGTAGTGTGTGTGCATATATTCATATATATGTTCCTTAACCTATCATTTTTTTTCTTCAAAACCGTAGGTCGTGCAGTATACATCAATATACAGTATATATTTTTTTGTCTTCATTAGGAGAATACAACAATGATACTGTCAAATCAATACAAATAACTCAAAGTACCTTATATACATCCTCTCTGCTAAAATTAGTAGTTCAGTTGTGTGTTAGCAGTCGACAGATAAAACCTATGTAATGACACATGCTTACAAATTGTAAAACTGAATAAATATTCAGTTGCCGGCATGGTGATCATGCAGGAGAAGTCTCATTCTTCAGGCTTTACCGGAAGCGAACGCTGGCGTTTCTGTCTGCCGCTGCTTGCTGGTGTTCTGTTTGTGTACTTTTTCCTAGTTTTTTACTCGTTTTTTGCCTTTTGTATCGAATCTTCCTTCGCCTTTGCATTGAATTAAAAACTGATAAAACGCATTTGCGTCCCTTGCCTCCTTCGGCCTCAACACGAGCCCTCTTAGAACTGTTCTTTGCTTGCTGCAACCTGTGTGGGTAAGTGTAAACTTTCTCACTGATTCTCTGATCAAGTAACTAGCTTTAATGATTAGATGGTGAAACTGCCCCTTGTCAATTGCTGAGTACTTGTGGAAATCCCAGAGGTGACAGTCTACTGGCTAACATGTTATTTTAATTGGGCTGAGTAGGTACACGAGGGGTACATTGCTTTGCTTCCAATCTGGAATTTGCTTGGGTGACTTCTGGAAATCTACTATGATAAACCTCAATTGGTTGTCATGGATTATTATGTCTACTTTGCTATCTAATGCAGTCACATCCTCAAAACCAAAATATTCATCAGATGAATTGTATCAACTTTGAACAAACTATGAAGTGCCTGCTGATCTCTTGCTGCACCACGGTACCACGTACCAAAGTACGTTCACCGAGGCTCTTGACGTCGTTTTTGCCTCAGCAGAAGTAGCAGCGGGTCTTTTCCTTCAATTTGGTCTGAATGACGCACATGTCCACGTACTTCTGAGTGATGTGCTAATCAAAACGTGTTGATTCCTTTGGTAAAATACCCAGAATATACGTCCATAGACGCTTTGAAGTTTGGATTATTTATTACTCGATCTATCTCTAACAAAGCTCTACTGATTGGTGATGTTATCATAGATACTTAGATGGACTGTTTATGTCTTACGGAAGCCTGGCAGTAACCCAGTGATTATTTCCATTTAAATTAAGCGCTCCCTCCAGAGTTTGTCTGCACATCCAAATTCCGTTTAAAACAGCCACCGATACCTCTTCCAGCATATCCATCCTTTAAACTTTTAGCTGGCAAACTCTGCGGACTTTTACCTATTATAATTGCTGTTTTATATAGACCTCCTAAATTATCAAGTGTTTTTATTGCTGAACTTTTTACTGTTTTAACAACTTTGTGTGTAATGTCTGCTAATGTCATCTGCATGGGAGATTTTAACATACACGTTAACGTGCCAACTGATGCACTGAAAAATGATTTTAATAAAATCCTTGACTGTTTTAATTTAATTCAATATGTCAACTTTCTGACTCATAACAAAGGTCATATTTTAGACTTAATTTGCTGCTCTGGTATCACACCTCACAATCTTATTCCTACTGAATTACCTATCTCAGATCACAGAATGATCACATTTGATGTTAGCTTACCTCTCAGTAAATCAAAGATTCCCTGTGTAATTTCATTTCGTAATGTCAAGCATGTAAACCCAGAGACCCTCATACTGTATATTTATTGCAATCCCAGTATGTTTCTCCTTCCGCTACCACACCATCGGAATTAGTAGACCATTACAATGCTGCTCTGTCCTCTGCCTTTGATACACTAGCTCCCTTAAAAATACGGACTCTCTCATTTATTCGCACTGCTCCCTGGTTAACATCTGAACTCCGTCAGCTCCTAGCCTCGGGCCGACAGTAAGAGTGACTAGCTAAAAAGACGGGTCTTGTTGTACACAAGGAAATGTACTCAGATCACATGTTGAAATACAAAAATGCTCTCTCTGCTGCCAAAACTGTATATTATTCTAACATTATCAATGCAGGAGGGAATAATACTAGAGCTCTTTTTTCTACAATGAAAAGGCTAATTACACCACCAGAAAGTGCAGCTCACCATAACCTCTCTGTTAAATACTGCTGCACTTTTTTGGATTTCTTCAACTTAAAAATTGAAAAAATCCACCAGCAACTTGCCTCCTCTATTTCTGCAGAAAATGACATACTCTCCACTATCACCCATGTTCCCTTACCAACCACCCTATTCTCAGATTTCAGTTTACCAGCTGAAAATAATATCTCAGAGCTTGCAACAAAATCTAATTCTTCCACATTCCAATTAGATCCAATACCTACAAGCTTTGTTAAGTCTTGTCTGTCACATATTTCCCCCATGATAACTACTATAGTTAACTCTTCCCTTATTACAGGCACGGTCCCCCTCTCACTAAAATCAGCCTCAATTACTCCAATTCAGAAAAAACCTAGTTTAGACCCAAATAGCCTTAACAATTATCAGCCTATTTCAAATGTTTCATTTATATCCAAAATTCTTGAATAGATAGTTGCCTTCCAACTCCAGTCCCACCTTTCAAAAAATAACCTTTTTGAACAGTTTCAATCTGGGTTTCGCCCTAAACACAGCACAGAAACTGCCCTGGTCAAAATCACAAATGATCTTCTCCAGGCAGCTGACATGGGACTTTTTATCAATTCTTGTGCTTCTTGACCTCAGCTCTGCATTTGACACCATATCTCATCAGATACTTTTGAAACATCTAGCTAGTTTTGGAGTCTGTGGCCTTGTCCTCCAGTGGTTTTCTTCTTGAAGCAATTTGTTCAAATAAAGGGCTTTAAATCTGAGAATGCAGTCATTAATCAGGTAGTTCCGCAGGGTTCTGTATTGGGGCCGCTTCTTTTTCTCATTTATATCTTCCCAATAGGTAATATCTTCCAGCACCATGGTATTAAGTTTCATTGCTACGTTGATGACACACAGTTATATCTATCCACTAAATCTACTTCTGTTTTCCCTTCAGATGCCTTTATGGCATGTCTCCAAGACATAAAGATATGGATGACTGACAATTCTCTCCAAATAAATAGCAATAAAACTGAGATGCTCCTCATTGGCTCTAAATCTACACTTGCTAAGGTTAACCATTCTTCTATTTTCATCCATCCATCCATTTTCCAACCCACTGAATCTGAACACAGGGGTCTGCTGGAGCCAATCCCAGCCAACACACAAACTAGGGCCAATTTAGAATCGCCAATCCACCTATCCAGCATGTCTTTGGACTGTGGGAGGAAACCCACGCAGACATGGGGAGAACATGCAAACTCCACGCAGGGAGGACCCAGGAAGCGAACCCGGGTCTCCTAACTGCAAGGCAGCAGTGCTACCACTGCTCCACCGTGCCGCCCTTCTATTTTAATTAACAATATTAACATAAACATCTCTTCCCAAGTTAGGAGCCTGGGCGTTATTCTTGACAGTACTCTTGTCTTTTTCTTCCCATATAAGTACCATTTCTTGGACTGCCTTCTTCTATCTCCGAAACATTTCTAGACTTCGCTCTGTTCTTACCCAGCACAGTACTGAAGTATTGGTTAATGCACTAGTCACCTCATGCATAGATTACTGTAATGCTATTCTATCTGGCATTCCACAAAACTAATTCATCACTTACAACTTATTCAAAATTCTGCTGCCAGTATAATAACCTGTTCTAAATCCACTGAACATATTAAACCTGCTCTCTCTCAACTTTACTTACTCCCTGTTAATTACAGAATACAATATAAAATGCTGCTCTTAACATTTAAAGCTCTCCACAACCTTGCTCCTCCCTACCTCACTGATCTTCTCCAGATTTACACTCCCTCTCGCTTACTCCGATCTTCATCTGCAGCTGTACTTTCTGTACCACACATCAAACTCAGTTCTATGGGAGCTCGAGTGTCTCTCATAGTGCTCCTCAACTCTGGAATTCTCTTCCCTCTCCTATTCGTCAGCTTGAGTCAATAGCACAGTTTAAAACTACCCTCAAAACTTATCTTTTCAAGCTGGCATATCAATTGTGAATTCTACACTGTTACTGCATGTCATATTTGTTTGTTTGCTAATTATTGCTTTGTGATTTATCATTTTCTTGATTTTATTTTATTAATTGTTGTTTAACTTTATTGTAAGGTGACCTTGAGTGATAAGAAAGGCACCTATTAAATAAAATGTATTATTATTATTATTCCTTCTGCATATCAAGTTAGACACTGGTGATATTTCAGCAAGTAGATTACCATTCGTCTTACATAGACAACAATTTGTAATAGTTTTGCATTTGCTATAACTATAAATAAATCTCAGGGCCAGAGTTTTGACCATTTTGAAATATACTTGTGGACCGAAATTGAACAAAATGAAAATTAATCATTGTTGTCTTGTACTTTTAACTTTACTACTGGAGACAATGTTATAAACATAAAAAACTTTCACAACCATGATATTCTGTTGGATGGGGATAATTGATGCTTAAAAAAGTTTATTTATACTTTTGAGCCTAAATTATAGGGAATATATTGGTTTCCTGTTCAATCTCGGAGGTAGTGGGCACCATTTGCCTTAAGCTTAACAATGCTTTGCACCTACATTTGTGATTCAATAACAGACTAGACCTTCTTCTTTCTGTTTTAACTTACTTTATTAGACAGTAATAACTAGCATTTGCAGTTCATGTTATGAAGAAAACAGCGCTATTAAATTGTCTATCCATTTGTCAACAATAAAAAGAAAAGTGGCTGTCTATTGAAGTTGACAGTGAATTGCAAAAAAAAAAAAAAAAGAAAAGAAAAAAGTAAAATGTTAAATAGTTACTTCACTGCAGTGGACAAATTCTAACTAAGAACTTTGATGTACAGAGTTCAAGTCTGGAGAATAATAAAACACTGCAAGCTAATTTAATTAATTTAAGCAATGGGGTTTAGAATATCTGAGCTACCACTGATGGTTCCTTCATAACAAAGACAGCATACCTGTGAAAAAAAAAACAAGAAAGTAAGGAGTATGCCAGGCTTTTATTCATGGAACTCATTTCTAGCAATTTCTGTTTTTTCTGAGACAGAAAAGTGAACCACAAAGCAGGAAACACAAATCTATTGAGTATTCTTAAAGATTTATAAAGCCTTTGGCAGCAGCATTAGGAGCTCACAGATACATGTAGGGCAGAGACAGAAATTTAGTACCGGGTCTCTCTGTCACACACCTAGGAAAATGGGTTATTTGAAATAAAGAAGATAAGGAAACTAGTGCCATAAATAAAATAATTGTTGCTCTATGCTGTTATAATGCATAGGGAAAAGGAAAATATTATACACAAAGTATTCAGTGCAATATTATGAATGATTCTGTATCTATACTAATAAAAGGCAAAGCCCTCATTCACTCACTCACTGACTCACTCACTGACTCACTGACTCATCACTAATTCTCCAACTTCCCGTGTAGGTAGAAGGCTGAAATTTGGCAGGCTTATTCCTTACAGCTTACTTACAAAAGTTGGGCAGGTTTCATTTCGAAATTCTACGCATAAGGGTCATAACTGGAAGCTATTTTTCCCCATATAATGTAATGGAGTCTTGAGTTGGAGATGGCCGTGGGGGCGGAGTTTCGTGTGACATCATCACGCCTCCTACGTAAGTACGTAGAGAACAAGGAAGAACTCCAAACAGCGATGAGCACAAAACGCCATTTCACAATTGAGAAGGCAGAAAAACATTATGAAGCAAATGATGCATACAAGCATATTCATAAGTACAGCTACTGCGAAACAAAGCACGCGCGGAACCGTAAGTTTATATTAAATTAGGTTCATAGACAGGCTGCCACTAGCGTTTGTAATTTAGTGCCTGCCCATATAAGGCCGTCCATCAGCGCAATCCAATACAAACACTGCCGGTAAATGTTCACGGGTGAAGGACTGTGCTTATGCAGAGGAAGATGAGATGGTCAGGGTGGTGTTTGGCACAAACTCATTGAAACTGCGAGAGAAACTTTTAAGTGCCGGGTCTTAGCTGACATTACACGAGATGGCACCAGTACAGCTGGGAACCTTCGATGCAAGAACACCAAGCGCTCACGGAACTGACGCAATGCGCAGACAAAAGCAACAGTTCCAAAGAGTGCTGAACAAAACCGAATTACACAATTGAGAAGGCAGCAAAAAATATGAAGCGCTTATACATACAATTATATTCATAAGTGCAGCTACTGCGGAAACAAAGCACACGGTGGAAAAAGTGAATGTCCTGCTAAAGGAAGACAGCGTAAAAAAAACGTGCATGCAGTTTGTCACGTCTCAGATAAAGAGGAAGACGAGCTGTTTATTGATGCAGTAATGAACTAATCGATGAATGAAACCTCTTATCTTTACAACGATTGACAAACACGGAATGTAACTTGAACACATCCTACAAATACGAGCCTGATTGAAAGAAATAATGATAATCAAATCCTTGATGACAGCAACATTCAATAACACTCACAAAACAATACTGTATATTGACAATCATGTTACGCTATTTTTAAAATATTCCCTTTTCTTTTCATAACTTCTACTTCTCCATCAGGTACACGGGTATATATATATAAATGTATATATATCCCCGATCTACAATACATTCTTTTGCATAGACAAGCCACACGCTGTGGCGCAATTGTAGAGTCTTCGCCTCTAATGCTGACATTCGAGGTTCGATTCCTGAGAGGGGGTGTACTGACTATGTATGCGCGCTACCTGATTCATTTTACCTTCGCATCTCCTTGGTTTGGGACGATGAAAAATATTAGGTTAACGCAGAATCATGTTACGTTATTTTTAAAATTTTCCCTTTCTTAGCACAAGCACAGCTGAGAAGCTTCGATGCATGTACTCCATAACGCTAAAAATAACGATTTAATCACACTTTCAATTCCAAGCAAACGGGAACTTTTGTCAATGCATGATTTCCTGGTACATCCATTACACTGATGCACACATCACAGCTACAACAATGTTAGAGTCGGAATAAAGCGCTCCTACGACTGATCATTTCACTACCCGAGCGAAGCCTTGATAAAAGCATGGTTTTGTGCACACTGAAAAGCAAGCAAAATTAGATGCATTACAGAAAGCGGACTTTGTGGCTCTTACTGGGGATCATTGGACTTCCGTGACCGTTAGTAATTCTAAATACATCTAATTACAAAATGTTCAATGATTACACTGTTTTAGCCTAATGTACAAAATAATTTTGGCTAATGTTACTCAGAGTTTAAAGAGTAAGCTGGTCAAATTACCTTTTATGTTTCTGACTTATTTTTTTAAGAAGAAAACTGCACTTTATGTTGAAATTTTGGTTATTATTATTTAAAGACAATACTATTCTGAAAATGTACTTAAATTACTTAAACTACCACTTTATTTTTAAGTCTGCCCAATTTTAACCAGGGATGATATTTTTGTTTCTGTTTTGAATTCAAATGCAGTTTAAAAGATTTTTTTTCAGAAATTAAAACAGCTTCAGTTTACAATATTCATGTCCATGTCTATTATTTGATTCTGTCGCCCACTAAAACCGCTTTTAAATTAAAAAAAAAACATTTGCGATTTGGGGCAAATTTACGTGTGCGATTACATACATTAATCAAGATTATTTCTTACCCAGCCTCTAATTAATTGGATTCATTTTTTTAATCGAAGTCCCACCCCTAATATATATATGTAGATATATATATGTAGATTTGTATATATATGTGTATATACAGTATATATGTAGATATGTATATGTTGTATATACAGTATGTATATATGTGTGTGTATATATACAGTATGTGTATATATATATATATATATATATATATATATATATATATATATATATATATATATATATATATATATATGCCAGCAACACTCATGACAATGACAAAACAATTACATTGTCAATCATGTTACGCTATTATTAAAATGTTTCCTTTTCTTTTACTTCTCCGCTGCCAATCGCAGGTATTTTGCTATATATATATATATATATATATATATATATATATATATATAATATAAATAGATAGATATGACAACAACACTCATATCAATGACAAAACAATTACATTAACAATCATCTTAATGCTATTTTTAAAATGTTTGCTTTTCTTTTTCATAACTTCTTTAACACACTACTTCTCCGCTGCGAAGCGCGGGTATTCTGCTAGTTCTATATATATGCAAAGTCAAAGGAACAACACCAGTGCTGACAGGCTTTTTAAGTAGGAAACCAATCACTAATGAAAGTCATTGTGGGGTTATTTGGTGTATTATTATGGGTTAGCATATCTCTTTATTATAAAAGAAAATCTTGAGACAAGACTATTGCCAAGAGATGTTTTTGAAGTCCCACCCTCCTCTCAACCATTTACGGTTAATGGTCCACACCCACGGTCCTTTCACTTCTCATTTGTGTGAATGCTTTTGTCAGACACTAAAGCATTCAGCTGTGCTCTCAGCTCTTATAAATTTTTATGTTTCCCTCGCTTTAAGTTCCCAATAAATGAAGACTTATTATGTCCAAATCTTATTGAAGAATTTCATCCCGAAGGGTTATCAACAGAAGAAATTAGTACATGTGAAAATTAACATGAAAATTGTTGATTGGTTACATGGCAAATTGGTTAAATGCATATCAATAGACTATGCTGAAACAGTTGGTGGTGATGGTGTGGAAGATGAAAACATCAGCTTACAATATCCTGTAGAATATCTACAACCGTTAACACCATCCGGACTTCCACCGGCCGAATTACTATTGAAAAAAGGATGTATCGTAATGTTATTGCGTAATTTATGTCTGAGTGATGGGCTATGCAATAGGACAAGATTAGTTGTATTTAAAATTGGTCGAACAATTCTGACATGTACAATTTTAACAGGCAACAAGAAAGGTAATGTAGTACATCTTCCGGGGATAACATTAGACACCAAAGGAGATCTTGATATGCTATTTGCATTAAAACGTTTACAGTTTCCCATTAGAATAGCTTTTGCTATGACAATTAACAAATCACAGGGACAAACATTCAAAAAAGTTGGTTTATTTATTAGAGAGAAAGAAACAATATTCATTCACAGGCAATTATACATTGCATTGTCACGATATAAGTCCAGAACACGGAATCAAAGTTCAATGTGATATTGATGAAAAGTTAATTAAAAAAAATTGGTTTTAATTAAGTTTTACAGTAAAAGTGAATGTTTAAAAAGTATTTACGTATTAATTTCAAAGCCAAATGGAACAAAAACGTATAACGCAATGAATACCTCTAACGCAACATGAAACATAATTTTCTTTCTAATTATTACGTTTTACTATTTTTTACTATGGCTAATTGCTCACTGTAATGTAAAATAGTTCTATTATGCATATGTAACAATTCCCTTGAAAATAACAATCTGTTTAAATTGTACATCTGCTTCCCCATACGCAAGCGGCAGATCTGCAAAGTGGCTAGCGCGTAGCGCCTGCTTGGGGGTTGGCGCGTGAAGCGAGCAGGAGGCAAGGCCACCTAGTATTACTTTAAAAAAATGATTTAGAATAATGGTATTCAAAACAATATTTAAATTTTGTACTTACAATAATATTAGTGGGTATATAATTAGCATTTACTATTACTTAAAAGACAAGAAGTGCCGCAATGGGCTTTAACAGGCCCTGCCTCTTGACAGCCCCCCAGCCTTGACTCTCTAAGAAGACAAGGAAAACTCCCAAAAAAAAACTCATGTAGAGAAAAAATGGAAGAAACCTTCGGAAAGGCAGTTTAAAAAGAGATCCCTTTCCAGGTAGGTTGGGCTTGCATTGGGTGTCAAAAAGAAGGGGGTCAATACAATACAATACACAGAACAGAACAAATCCTCAATGCAGTATAAAAATAAAAATTGTACAAGTACGGACCAGAATTTAACAGTAGATGATATCAGATAATATGATTTGGATTTGTTTAGCGTCCTGTTGACTTCAGCCATCAAGCTGCCACCCCCATTTGGCCATTCCACAGCTAAAACGGCGCTGGGCCAGCCAATCCAATGAAAGGATCCCTCTAACCCACGATTCCTGCAATCCTCCATCAGGTATGACTTTACCTTAGGCAGGCAAAACAACTTGGCAGGTGGGCCGTGGCACCAAGTGCCACATTTGAATACAAAGAAGAGAAACAGAATAGGTGAGGGTTAGTATCCAATTATAACTATCGTGTTACTTATATTTTAGTCCTAATTACTAACAACAGAGATGCAGTACAGTTTGTACAGTTAATCAGCAGCTCTAGTCAGGATATGCTAAACTGAAGGAGTGAGTCTTCAGCCAGGATTTAAAAGCTGAGACCGAAGCGGCATCTCTTATAGTAGCAGGCAGACAATTCCACAGTTTAGGGGCCCTGTAACTAAAAGCTCGACCTGCCACTGTTATTTTATTAATTTTGGAATCATAAGCAGACTGGCATCTTGAGATCTTAATGTGTGCTCTGGTTTGTAAGTCATGATAAGTTCAGACAAGTAAGCCGGACTTTCACTTTCATTTAATGCTTTCTATGTTAAAAGGAGGATTTTGAAATCTGCCTTAAACTTAACTGGGAGCCATGTAAGGATTTAAGAACTGGTATTATGTGTTCGTATTTTCTTGTTGTAATAGTTCTTGTAGCAGCATTTTGGATTAACTGGAGGCTGTATAAAGAACAGTTTGACCATCCAGTGAACACTGCATTGCAGTAGTCAATCCTACTAGAAATACAGTAAATGCATGAATTGATTTCTCAGAATCCTGTTTATTTAGAAAACGCCTTAATTTCCCGACATTTTTAAGATGGAAGAAACATGATTTGGACAACTTTGTAATATGCGCTTTAAATGACATGCTAGAGTCAAAGATAACTCCTAGATTGTGGGCTGATTTAGCAAAATTAATGGTGATTCCAACTGAGTTAAATGATGACAAAATATTTTTGTGATCAACGTCATTCCCTATAACAATTAACATCTCTGTTTTATCTGTGTTTAAAGACAACTAGTTCTCATCCATCCACTCCTTTAATTCACTAACACAACTAATTAAAAACAACATTGGAGAAATTTCATTTGATCTAAATGAAATGTATAACTGGGTGTCATCTGCATAAGAGTGAAAATGTTTCCTAATGAGGGATCCCAGTGCAAGCATGAGAGGGGTTAGTGTATTGAACTGGTGATTCATTCAAGGCTGTTTTTTTCCTTTTAATGTTGTTGTGTTTATCCGCAGCCTTGTGCTCCTTCAAAATTTCCCAGTTCATCAACAGTCATAACCAAGGATAGACTAGGCTAGTGAGGACACAAACAAGAAATAAGGTGCACAAGTGCAAAGTGTGTTTTATTAAAACATTCAAAAGGCAGTGTGAAAATCTTTAATAAGTAATTCATAAAGCCAATAGTGTAGTGAGGAAGTTAACATACAATGGATAAATACAATAAATTGGTAAATCCAAGGATAAAATCACAGTCAAAATCAGCTTCCATTCATCAAGTTCTCACTCTCTCCCTTATCTCCTGATGCCCATCCATCAGGCATGCTCAGTAGGGTTGAGACTTTGCCGAATGTGATCATCAATAAATCCCCCCCGCCCCTACTACCTCTGTCAGTACCTGCTGGGATGCTCCCTCATTCTGCCACCTTGCATCGGTCTAGCAGGACACCTGGAACTCACCATTATCCCAGTTGTACCTAATCATCAGGGCTGTAGCTCCTCAGGAACACCTCTGTTTACACTTCTCCATGGGGCTTCCCTGACCACTCACTTCCTCCTCCAGCACTTACCCAGACATAATTCTACTTCTTTTTCTCTCCCTGTCCACTTGATTCCTTTCTCCCTTTTTCCTTTCTTACTCAGTACTTTTAAACAGCCCTGTGAGTGTAGGTGTGCTAAGCAATCTGCAGAGCATTAATGAAGGATGGCTGTGTCAACCACTCTCACCCACATTAACAATCAGTCATCCAATTACCCCATTAAAAATTCTACGTTTGCTCATTTCTCCTACGCACATCTACACCCACGGAATCTGAGCTGCATTAATAAAAACAAACTACGCCTATTCAGATCAGTCATGGAACCCAGACACATTTCACCATAGTGATGAGCTGCAGTTCTCCACAAGTAAATGGAAATAGTGGGTTTAGAAATTCAATGGATGATGGAACTTTTAAACATACAGTACAGTGCTCTTGTTTCAAAACAAATAGTTTCTGGTTATTTCATGTCATTTTCAAACCTGTTTAATACATACCAGGGTCACAGAGGAGCTGGAGCCTATTCCAGCCAGCAGAGGGTACAAGGCAGGAACAAACCCTGGACAGGGCACCAGTCCATCTCAGGGCAAACACACAGACACACACTAGGACCAATATAGCCAATTTACCTAAACTGCATGTCTTTGGACACTGGGAGGAAACTGGAACTTTGGACACCAGGAGAACTCCACACAGTGAAGGCCCAAAAACTTTGCTTTCCTTGCTCTGATGCAGCAGCATTACCACTGCTCCAACTGTCTGATTATTTAGATTTTTACTGAATCCCTAAAATGTCACATTTAAGCCTAAAAAAGGATAATATGAATATAGTAAAACTGTGACTAAACATAACCTTAAAGTCTGTTTCAGTTTTTGATTTAAAAAAAAATTGCAAACCCTTCTGAAAACACATTTTCACTTTGTCATTGTGGTTACTGAGTACTAAATCTATAACACAATAAAATGTGAAGATAATGAAACAGTCTGAATTCTTTCTGAATACACAGAATACACACATATATATTTTCATTATGAAAAAATATCCATTATCCAACCCGCTATATTCTAACTACAGGGTCACGGGGGTCTGCTGGAGCCAATCCCATCCAACACAGGGTGCAAGGCAGGAAACAAACCCCGGGCAGGGCGCCAGCCTACCACAGGGCACACACAGACACACACACCAAGCACACACTAGGGACAATTTAGGATCGCCAATACACCTAACCTGCATGTGTTTGGACTGTGGGAGGAAACCGGAGCACCCGGAGGATACCCATGCAGACATGGGGAGAACATGCAAACTCCACGCAGGAAAGACCCGGGAAGCGAACCCAGGTCTCCTAACTGCAAGGCAGCAGTGCTACCACTGCACCACCTATGAAAAAATAATCTAATCATTTTTAAACTTGTTTTTTTCAGCCAAACTTAATGCTGGAGTTTGGAAGAATTGTAATTTATACCACCAGTTTCCGAGTGGTAAGAACAACCTTTGAACGATGTGAACTGGTGAGGAAGATATTCCAGAATCACAGAGTTAAATTTGTCGATAAAAATATTGCATTAAACATTGAATATGGAAAAGAACTGGAGGAACGGTGCAAAAGGGTGGCAGAATCGCCATCTCTTCCTGTGGTCTTCATTGATGGGCATTATCTTGGGGTAAGGCATCTTATAATACAGTTTTCTCTGCAAATGTTAGCAGTCAGTATTAATAAAATGAAAACAGTAAAAAAAAGTAAACCTTTTTGACACAGTGTACCTGAAGGTCCATCTGTACTGTGTTAGCAAATTAAAATTCTTTTATGAAGAAAAAATAACTTTTCACTTTAAAGCAGGAGTTTTTGTTGCCATAAGTGTGCATATAAAAATTTTGTAATAGTATTTGTCATATCGTACTATACCTTATGCTAATTATTCTGTAACTAAGGTGTAAAGTGCACTCCTTTAGTTTGTGTACTGTACTAGAACAAAAGTGTGACTAACATTAGATTATTCAGTAAAAACCAATCGTTGTATATACTGACAACGGCATCAGCATTCTGTTAACATTTCTACTACACCTTATCCAGCTTATTCTTAGCAGCTTCTCCATATTTTGATTTTGTATGGTTTTGAAACTGAAAATGTTCTCAATCAAAGTTAATGTGTTAAAACAGCAATGAACTACCAAATCCTTAGCATTATGTTACTGTTTTTGACTGTCACAAGAATTAGAGGAAAACAAAAGTTGATTGTTACAGTGAATAGAATTTGGTTGTGAAGCTTATTAGTCAGACTCCATTGTTCCAGCTGAAGGTAATGAAATTAAACAACTCAAAGCCTGTCACATTTTATTTGAACATTTTGAAAAAATTGAACTAACCAAGGCCCACCATTAAACTGCCTTGGGTACAATGTTCTTCTTGTGAAAGAACACAATTCTGGTGCAAAAAGTAAAAGATATGCAAATAAACATTGACTGCATTTTTATCCAGCCACCATGATAGTTAGCATAATTCATACACAGTGTATACATATCCTAAATGAACATAATTCTTTCTTTACTTTGTGATTCACATAATTATTCTGAATCTGTTGTTTTAACTGTTCACACTGCCATTTATTTACACAGTAAAATTGCTAGGCAGTCAGTAGTAAAATGTTAAATCAACACTTTAAGTGTATATATACAGGGTGGCTCATATTTATGTATATGATTGAAAAGGCATTATTGTCAGGAAACTACCAGTGTTATTATCAAGTAACATAATGGAACATGAACATTAAGAACCTTAAATGTTTTTTCATCCCCTATTGTCCATGGTGTGGTCCACCAACACGCCATCCACATCAATACATGCTTGAAGCCAAAGAGCAACTTTGTCACTATATATATATAGTATATACATGGGTCCAGTCTGTCTATTAATGCAGTTTTAATTTTGACACTATAAAAGTTTACTTTAACACTATTACTTTGTACTGTTTTCTTTAATTTGAGTATCTTATGGTTCTGTAATACCTGAGACACCAGTATATTCCAACTTTCAATTGAATTTTAAAAGAAAACCCAGAAAAATATAGAATTCCTTCAAGACTGCAAGAATCACATCCTGTCTTTGGTACACAACAACATAACAAAATTCATACAAGTCATTTCACTCTACAGCACCCCTAACACATCTTCCTCCACCACCACCACTCACAAGTCCTCCTTAGTGTACAGCCTGTGTTGAAATCTCCACCTAACAGTTAAACAGAAACGGCAACTTCAATGAAAATGTCTGTGCTCATCTTTCCAGGAATTGCAAATGGAATGTTTAAACAATCAAGTCTTTTGTTTTATCTTTTGAGATTTTGTGAATATATAAGAATCATGTGTGTCCTGTTTAGGTGACTAACGTTTTTCTCACATCTACAATACAATACAATACAAGTTCATATTTTCCAACATTTTAGGAGTAGACGTAAGTGTATACACTCCATACCTACTGATTCTGGTATTTGTTGCTAATCATTTCCACAACACCTCATGACAGGACATCCACTGAGGTTTCATCTCATCAATTGCTATCGACATATTTTATGATCAGAAAGATCAGCATCAGAGAAGTAAATAATTACTGAAATGTGATAGAATAGTTTCGGTAACTTGGTTCCTAGGGGCAAAGCCTACTGACACTCACGTCCGAATTTTTCCCATGTGGACCAGTGGTTATATGGTTCAGCATTCTTTCTAAAGTCAATGCCATCCTCAAATGTATTTGGAAGTTCTTCTCCTGGCACCACCTCTGCAATGTTTTGGCCTCTCCCTCAAAATGCTCTGCATTGTTAGAGGTAACAATCAAAGTTGAATCATTTGCTAAACAATTGCTGTCAGATCCTTTCAAGCTGTTAATATAGATATCGGAGAGTATCAGGGCAATCACTGTGCCTTGTGTAGCTCTTATTCATGTATGATGGACTGTAGAAATGTAATTATCAACCATAACAAACGTCTCCCTGTTAAGGACAAAGTCAATAATTCATTGGGTGACATAGAGTCTACTTTTCTTTGTGATTTCTCTCATTAAATGGGGTACTCCAGGTTGTTTTTGCAGTTTGACATTTAATACACACAGTTGCTCCACAGTGCTTTATTTTTGGAGTTTGATTACATTTTAGTCTTATAGAATAAAAATTGAAACACAATTGAAAAATGAAAGTGTGGTCTACTGGCAAAAAAGATGGGATACAAAGTATAAGCAAACAATTTCAAGTCACATTTCTTTTACAGTATATTGTTTTCTTATCATGCTGATCTTTATATTTATAAAAAGGCGGGATGTGCAGAGTAGTTTTGGCAATACATGTTATTGCCTTTCATAATAAACATTCATAATTCATTGCAAAAAATGTTATTTGGACCATCACATGTACTGTTTATGAGTTTTATGTCTAGATGATATAATGTTTCTTAAGCTACAGTAATATTCTTGCTCTTGAACAGGGTGCAGAAAAAATATTAGCAATGAATGAATCAGGAGAGCTTCAGGATCTTTTGACTAAAATTGAGGTAGGTCATCAAGTGTTCATTTGTTTTGCTGTTACGAATATTGCTTTGTTTTCTTTTTATATCTGTGAAGATCTTGAAATTAAAGGATAACAAGATAAAATATTTTTGAATCAATAAATTATTTTGCGGCACAGTGGCGCAGTGGTAGCACTGCTGCCTTGCAGTAAGGAGACCTGGGTTTGCTTCTCGGGTCCTCCCTGTGTGGAGTTTGCATGTTCTCACTGTGTCTGTGTGGGTTTCCTCCGGGTACTCTTGTTTCCTCCCACAGTCCAAAGACATGCAGGTTAGGTGCATTGGCGATTCCAAATTGTTTGTGCTTGGTGTGTGGGTGTGTGTGTGTGTGTGTGTGTGTGTGTGCATGTGCCCTGTGTTGGGCTGGCACCCTGCCCGGGGTTTGTTCCTGCCTTGTGCCCTGTGTTGGCAGGGATTTGGCTCCAGCAGAGCGCCGTGACCCTGTAGTTAGGATATAGTGGGTTGGATAATGGATGGTAGATGGAAAAATTATTTTTCTTTAAACAACAAAACACAGTAATAAAAAGAATCCAAACAAACACACTGCAAATACAATAATATACTCCAGAAAAAAATCCATTGAATTCAGCACTCGCCCAACTCAGAGAGCTAAGCACAGGCCTGACATGCTTACTTAACAATGACATTAATGAATTTAAAACAGTTTCTTGTAAAGAGAATTAGATATTTCACATTTTGACATTTTTCTGCTGAGTTTGAATGTTGGATTAAGATTCTCTTCTTTAAGCAAAATGAGTGTTTATGCAAATGGTGTAGTATAGGAATATTGATTTACTGGTATATACTGGTATAATACATTTTTCTTATTGCAATGCTGTTTTATCTGGTATTACTCCAAATACAGTTGTTTCTCACAGGGAGCATTAGCTTCACGGGTGGTCCAGATTCAATGCTGAGGAATGCACTGTGGAAAAGTAATTTTGCCTACAGTGCCCCCTCAAAGTCACAACCCCGACAAAATAACCATAACAACCATGCAAATTAACAAATAATACTTTTTTGCTTATTTTGTATTAATAAAATCATTTATTAGATTCAGTCAGGATACCCACGGTAAAAGTTGATAGAGATGAATGCAGCAGTTGCTACCACTAGATTAGCAATAATCTATACCATAAGGCATGGGTGGGCAAAGTCATTCCTGGAGGGCTGCAGTGGCTGCAGGTTTTTGTTCCAACCCAGTTGCTTCATAAGAAGCCCTTATTGCTCAAGTAACACTTCTGCTTCATTTTAGTTGTCTCACTCGTTTAGATTTTGAACCCTTATTGCTTATTTTAGTCTTAAACAGCTGTAGTCTTGGTTTTTAATCATCCCTTATTAGCAATCAGCTGCAAATGACAAAAGAAATCCAGCATTTCTCCATTAAGCTTGTTTCCATTTACACCTGCATGTGTTTATCGTGCACTGTTTGGTTTAATTAAATACTTGCAAAGAAAATGAAGAGATAAAAGTGAATGACTGAGAATTACTCATCTGTTTTAGACTTCAAAGCATTTGGATGATATCCTTAGAAAGGAAAAAATATCTAGGATATGAGAATGACCTGACATAGCAGAGTTAAAGCACTAAAGAGCCCTGAAATTAAATAATTGACAAGGATTTTTTTTTAATTAAGCAACTGGGTTGGTACAAAAACCTGCAGCCACTGCGACCCTCCAGGAATGACTTTGCCCACCCCTGCCATAGGGAGTTGTCTTGGAGAGGTTCAGCTCTCTCCTGTGCTGTGCTGTGTATGTCGATTCAGTGCATGGTCCACTTCTTCTCAAAGTCTGCATACTGCTAATCGATCAGCATGGCTTCATGTTCCACTTTTATGCTGATGTTACCCAATTCCACATGATAATCAATTCTGAAAGGTTTACTGAAGCTCCATGTCTGTCTGTTTTGCCACAAGTGAGAATTGCCAGGCCCCGAGGGGAGGAAAAAATGGACTTGTAAATGAAATATGTAATAAGGACTAGAAAGGGTAAAAACTGGGAATCAAAGGATAAAAGCAACTAAACTCAAAACCAACACCAGATATCAGTCTTATAGCATAACCAATAATTAATTCTACAAAAATTACTAACAAAGATTTACAAAGTATTCATAATATTGAACACTGACCTTTGTGTAACACTGGCTTCCATAGAATTGTGTAGATGATGTCACATGGCATAACTTGCAGTGTCATACCCCTATCAATGACACAAAATGGCATCACAGAAAACAAACAAAAAAAAAAATAAAATGATAAAATATAATAAAAAGTCTAAATGCAAAACAAAACTACAAAATGAGTTCTGCAGATTTCCAAACCTAATAAAAATAGAAAATCTAAGAAAAAATGTATGAAGTCCAATAAAAAAAAATCACAAAGTGTTCAGAATCATTACACTGCCTCTGAAACATTAGCATGTGGGTGTCTGCAGATTTCCTATACAAACAGAACTGGACTACTTCTTTTGGGAACAAAAGCTCAAGCAATCCGGGATGAATCCTTAATCCATTGTCTGTACTTGGAGTGATTTACACCAACTTTGAATGTTCCTTCTTGATTGCATTCAAAATATTTTTTAGTCACATGTGAAACATTGCCACACTCTATCATTACATCTTCTCCTTGAATTTACAAATATACTGTATGTCACACTTTAATTGCCTTTATTTTTTCATCCTGTAAGCATTAAGAGATTAAAACTGCTTTTTTATGCTACTGATGAATCCTGACTCATCACCCCTCTGGGCTTCACTTCTGATACTGAATTACCTTTAAAACCTTAGCTACTGACTTACAAATCTGTTAATTCTAACAACCCACACCACCTCTCATCGTTGTATACACCATTATAGGCTGCCAGACACTTGAGATGCCAGTCTTCTCACTATTCCAGCTCTCAGTGAATGCTCATTTAGTGCAGACTCCTACACTCGACTCTCACCCTAGGACTGCCTGTATTGCTTTCCCTGCTGTGTTGTAAATCAATGTTGATTTTAATCACTGGCAAAAATGATCCTGTACCCACTAATGTTTATTGTGATATGCTGTGTATCACTGCTTACCATTATTCTAATACGGCTGGTAAATCTTTCCTTTGTAAGTCTCTTAACCCTGTATTTTCTGTTTTTATAGGAAAATTATTTTGTGAGGTATTCTAACTCTGGGGTGTCTAGGAAGCTCAAAAATGAAAAAAATAAAATATTATCACTATTATTATGCAATAGCTGCCAAATACTTCAATCTTTGTGAGGAAATAAAATTGAAAGTGGTGCACACACTACGGGAGCGTCCATTTTTACTTCCGTGTTTCGCAGACCATATGCCAGTTTCTCCAGTCTGCGCTAATAGTAGCATGTCTGGTTTCAACGGCTGCAAACGTACCTGTGCTTTACAAAAATGGCTGCATATATATGTGCTAGTAATAGGATATCAGGGCCAAAAGGGTTAATATGCATGCAAATCCATTATTTCATGAGGAGTGCTCTTCAGTAGGTGAATGATTAGAGCATGAAAGCTCAGTGTTTAGCCCTACCACCTCAGCACTCCAGAGTCTTTTTTTAAATAACTGCCCTAGGTACAGTCTGTGTTTAATTTGCACACTCAGCACGATTTTAGATGCGGGTGCGAGTAGACTGTGAGTAAGGAGAGTGCCACAGTTTTTGTAAGGATAGTTTCTTCCTTCCCCTGTCTAGGCCTGTCTAACCCTATCCATTACATTATGTTATGTTATGTGTGAAAGGGAGTACCCCATGTATGACGCTCATCCAGAACAAAAGACCCAAAACACAGCCCTATAGCAATACAAAGAATGTATTTAGCACAAATAATGTTTAACAGAGGAGGGAATTGGAGAATACAACAAGAGAAACCAAATCAGAAAGCCATATTGCACAATGTCTTACTTAGTCACCCCACTTACCTCCTTTTACTGTTCATATTCTGATACACAATACAGGCCACAGTTCTGCCCTACCAAGAGGAGCATTTGCTCAGCTTACCTTCTGCCTTTATGTTTACTATCCATCTGGTTGCAGGACAGTTTTATCCTACTTCTCCTCCTCCTTTTTCACTTTTGGGCACTTCTGTCTAAAATTTACAAGTGTAGAAGCTCGCACCTATGATAGTATGTGGTTGCGTCAGTGCCCCTGGGCAAGACTAACTTGCACTTCTGTGAAGGCTCCATTAATGTTGAAAAGTGCATACATATTTTGGAGCAGTTTATGCTGCCTTCAAGATGACATCTCTTCCATGGATGCTGATGCATATCTGAGCAAGACAATGCAAAACAGTTCTGACTTGTCCCCAAATGAGAAGGTGCCACACATTTTGAAGCTTTTACATACTTTAAGACTTGTTTGCAGAACGAATGGGACCAAATTACACCTGAAACTCTCAATAAATAGGTGCCCTCAGTAATGAAATATTTATTAAGTGTTTTGAGAAGGAAAAACAGTGCTACAAAGTGGTAAGTTCTTTTCCTGTTCAAACTGTTTTTGAAATATTTTGCCAGTATCAAAATCAAAATAAGTGTTTTGTTTTGAAGAGTTTGTAGAGTTAAGGTGAAGGTTAAAGGTAAAGTTTTTAAGACAGTGGTAAGACCAGCAATGATATATGGAGCTGAGACATGGGCAGTAAAGGGGAGTGCAGGAGAAGTTAGATTTTGCAGAAATGAGAATTTTGAGATGGATGTGTGGAGTTATAAAAAAGGGCAGACTAAGCAATGAGACAATCAGTGGTACAACAAAAGTATAAGTGATAGCTAAGAAGTATAGGATAGCTGGCTGAAGTGGTATGGACATGTGATGAGTAGAGACAATGGGGGAAAAAGAATGATGGGAATGGAAGTACTGGAGAAGAGAAAGAGATAAAAGCCAAAGTGGAGGTGAATGGATAAAGTAAAATAAGATCAGAAGGAGAAAGGCTTGACTAGCAAATAAGTGCAGAACTAAACTGTTTAGAGAAGGCTGATCAACCACATCAACCCCAAATATAAGTGGGAAAAGATAAAAAGGAAAAAAAAGCGGTTTTGAAGAACAATAATGCTTGGTTCAGTTTCTTTGCTGCATTTATCTCAGTTAATTATGGACATGAATTACATGATTCAATGGGATGATATTTATAAGAGCCTTTCTGACCTTCTCATCTTTAAGTCTTGCATAATAAAGTTCTCAATTCTTTATTTGTGCTTCCTGTTTACCTGTTTTCAGGTTTTTAACTTTTTTCTGATTATAACGTAACCAATATTAACCCTGCAATGACTTCCTACTTTCTTTAAATTGATTTCAACAAGTTCCAAGATCCATGGGTGACACATCTGACTTTCATACTCCACCAAGTCCAGCTGAATTTCAGATGTCACTCTAATGTTTGATATTTGACCCACCGTGTTTGTGAATGTTTTAAGCATAAAGCTGACTTTAATTTTATGTTTGGCTCTTGTGGAGGCTGGCCCAGACACAGACAGGCGGACACGATGGTTCAAACACCAACACATGTTTAGTGTACATTCTATTTACAGTGAACAGCACACAACCTCAAACTCCCCCAAAGTCCAGGCCTTTACCAAAATGATGCCTCTCTCTTCTTTTCAGGCTGCCTCCTTTCCTCTCATCCTGAGCTCCGTCCTTCTCTCCGCCAGCACTCCCCAGTGTGGCAGAAGTACCGGCCGTGCACTTGGAAGCACTCTGGGTGTCCCTGGTAGTCTTCCCCCCAGCACTTCTGGGTGTGGTGGAAGTGCTGAGGACCAGGACTTTCCAGCCATCAGAGTGCCCCCTGGCGGTGACCATGGGCCCTTTAGGGTTGAGTTTAAAAAGCTCAGTTCCCGTGGTCCCCAAATCCACCAGGGCAGTCACCCCCTCGTGGTCTGGAGGAGGCGTAATCCCTCTTCCGGTCCTCCCGGGCATCCTGGCTGGGTGCCACCCCCAGCTGCTTGCCACACTCTTTAAAACAAAATATAAAATTACCTTAAAAAGTTTTAGAAAATACTGAACTAGAACATATCTCAAGTCTCTTTTGAAAGTAGACAGAACCATTTCTAATCACACCAATATTTTTAGTGTAGCTTATTTAGATTTTTTACAATGCAATCAATGCAGCTAAACTTGACAGGAGGCATACTATTAGGAGGTAGCTTGATTCATGGTAGAGTTGATTTTAACTAAATCTTTTTATTTTATGCATGCAGGAATTATTTTAAAAATGAGAGGACAATAAATCAAGAAGTCTAGACATGGCAGCAGTAAGCATTTTGACTGAGAAAGCCACCCAGGCATGCTGACAATGACATTTGTTACCATTCTGCCTGTATATGCCAAGCCAGGGATATTTTTGAATAAAGGGAAGCTTGAAAAATACTATTATGCATAATCAGTTCTTCAGTATTTATGATTTAATGTTCCTTATTGTTTAATACTGCATCTATTCATCTATTATTAACATCCATCCATCCATCTATTATCCAACCTGCTATATCCTAACACAGGGTCATGGGGGTCTGCTGGAGCCAATCCCAGCTAACACAGGAATAAATCCATTGGCAGGGCGCCAGCCCACCGCAGGGCACACACACACATCAAGGCCAATTTAGGATTGCCAATGCAATTAATCTGCATGTGTTTGGACTATGGGACTAAACTGGAGCACCTGGAGGAAACCCGCACAGACACGGGGAGAACATGCAGACTCAACGCAGGGAGGACCCAGGAAGTGAACCCGGGTCTCCTTACTGCGAGGCAGCAGCGCTACCATTGCACCACCGTGCGCCCTATTATTAATATATGAAACAGATTTTCAAACACATTGGACAACACATACACTAAATGGCCAAAATGATTTGGACAACCCCCCAAATTGTTAAGTTCAGGTGTTTCATTTTTAACAAGTACATAAAATCAACCAAATAGCCGTGCAATCTCCATTGAAAAACATTGGCAGTAGAATGGGTTCTACTGACGCTCTCTGTGACTTTAAATGTGCCACTGTCATAACATTGAACAAGCCAGTATGTGATATTTCTGCTCTGCTAAATCTGCTAAGGAAAATTTTAAGAGTTATTATAGTGAAATGGAAGTGTCTAGGAAGAAGAACTGCTCAGGCACAAATTGGTCCACCATGCAAGCTCACCAAACTACCTTTGGAAAAAACATCAGCACAAGAAATGTGCGCTAGAAGTTTCATGAAATGAGTTTTCATGGCCGAGCTGCTGCACATAAACCTAAGATCGTTCTACACAATCACAGTCATTGGCTGGAGTGATGTAAAGCAGACTGTCATTAGACTCTGGAGCAGTGGAAGTGTGTTCTCTGGATTGATGAGCCATGTTTAACTATCTCACAATCTGACAGATCAATGTGAGTTTGGCAAGTGCCAAGTGACCGCTACCTTCTGGACTGCATAGTGCCTACTGTAAAATTTGGTGGTGAAGGGATAATGGTCTAGGGCAAATTTTCAGGGTTTGGGATAGGCCCCTTCATTCCAGTAAAGGGTACTGTTAGTGCTACACCATACAACAACATTTTAGACAATTGTGTACTTCCAACTTTGTTGCAACAGTTTGGGAAAAGTTCTTTTCTGTTCCAGCATGAGTGTAGTCCTGCACACAAATTACAGAAAGACATGGTTTGACAAGTTTGGAGGAACTTGAGTCGTCTGCATAGAGCCCTGACCTCAACCCCATTGAATACGTTTGAGATGAATTGGAACACTGATTTACTGCGGTGGGCTGGCGCCCTCCCTGGGGTTTGTTTCCTGCCTTGTACACTGTGTTGGCTGGGATTGGATCCAGCAGACCCCTGTGACCCTGTAGTTAGGATATAGCGGGTTGGATAATGGATGGATGGATGGAACGCTGATTTATGAGCCAGGTCTTCTTGTTCACCATCACTTTCTGACCTCACAAATGCTATTTTGTCTGAATTCCAACAGACACACTTAAAAATCTTAAAAAAACGTTCCCAGAAAAGTTGTGTATAGCGTATGATGATTGTATTTAGACACCAGCCCAATTATCTTCTGTGATCATTATCATTATTATCATTATATAATTATAGTGCAATATTAAGGAATTGCAGAGTTTCTTACATAAATTTCATTAATATCCTTAAGAAAATGTCCACATTTTTTACATTTTATATTTATGTGCTTAACAGATGCTTATATCCAATATGAAAAGAGGTCAACATTAGATAGATTTAGATGAGAACAGGCCATTTAACCCAACATAGAACATAACTGAGTAAGCATAATGTATGTCTTAGGGACTGTTTGTGAAACGAGTGTGTCGAGACAAGATTACAAAACTGAGAAGCAAATAGCTCAGAACAGAATGCAAGCTAGTTACAATTCCTAGGTTACAAAAACCAAACAGCTAATATTAGTTAGACAGAAATTCAACAAATGAGAATCTTCAAATGCTTCTTTTTTCTGACATACTGTATTGTCTCATTTAGTACCCTGAGTGCATGTTCTACTGTGCTGTCAAAATATTGTAATCAGTATTATTTTCTTTGAAGTACTTATTTTAAAAATGTGCTAAATATCTCATTTATTTTCTGTGTCATTAATGCTTTAGGAAATATCTGTATATTTTGTAGTCTTTTTCTTTCTATCTCATTGTAATTAGATTTACACTCTGTCATACTATGGGTCTTTAGATTTAGAAACTAAATCAATTGCTATAATTCATTATGACAAATTCACCATTTCCAGATAATAGGCATACATTACCAGTTGCTTATGGATTTATTGTGGCTCTCTTCATTTCAATATCTTAACATTCGAAAGTATAACTTAATTTCCAAACTAAAGAAATATGTATTACAAAATGTGCAAAAAATTGATACACAAAAACCATTGTAGCCATATAAGCAAAGCGTACCTGAACAAATTAACAACTACTGCGACAAAGCAATGTAAGGATAATCTCATTTTGCAAAAGATAATCTGTTAATAAACTCTCCAGGTTGTCTATGTCATTATACAGTGCATCTGGAAAGTATTTACAGCACATCACTTTTTCCACATTTTGTTATGTTACAGCCTTATTCCAAAATGGATTAAATTCAATTTTTTCCTCAGAATTCTACACACAACACCCAATATTGATAACGTGAGAAACGTTTACTTGAGGTTTATGCAAGTTTATTAAAAATAAAAAAACTGAGAAATCACATGTACATATGTATTCACAGCCTTTGCTCAATACTTTGTCGATGCACCTTTGCCAGCAATTACAGCCTCAAGTCTTCTTGAATATGATGCCACAAGCTTGGCACACCTATCCTTGGCCAGTTTTGCCCATTCCTCTTTGCAGCACCTCTCAAGCTCCATCAGGTTGGATGGGAAGCGTCGGTGCACAGCCATTTAAAGATCTCTCCAGAGATGTTCAATCGGATTCAAGTCTGGGCTCTGGCTGGGCCACTGAAGGACATTCACAGGGTTGTCCTGAAGCCACTCCTTTGATATCTTTGCTGTGTGCTTAGAGTCGTTGTCCTGCTGAAAGATGAACCGTCGCCCCAGTCTGAGGTCAAGAGCGCTCTGAAGCAGGTTTTCATCCAGGATGTCTCTGTACATTGCTGCAGTCATCTTTCACTTTATCCTGACTAGTCTCCCAGTTCCTGCCACTGAAAAGCATCCCCACAGCATGATGCTGCCACCACCATGCTTCACTGTAGGGATGGTATTGGCCCGGTGATGAGCGGTGCCTGGTTTCCTCCAAACGTGACGCCTGGCATTCACAGCAAAGAGTTCAATCTTTGTCTCATTACACCAGAGAATTTTGTTTCTCATGGTCTGAGAGTCCTTCAGGTGCCTTTTGGCAAACTCCAGCCGGGCTGCCATGTGCCTTTTACTAAGGAGTGGCTTCCGTCTGGCCACTCTACAATGCAGGCCTAATTGGTGGATTGCTGCAGAGATGGTTGTCCTTCTGGAAGGTTCTCCTCTCTCCACAGAGGACCTCTGGAGCACTGAAAGAGTGACCATCGGGTTCTTGGTCACCTCCCTGACTAAAGCCCTTCTACCCTGATTGCTCAGTTTAGATGGCCGGCCAGCTCTAGGAAGAGTCCTGGTGGTTTCGAACTTCTTCCACTTACGGATGATGGAGGCCACTGTGCTCATTGGGACCTTCAAAGCAGCAGAAAGTTTTCTGTAACCTTCCTAAGATTTGTGCCTCGAGACAATCCTGTCTTGGAGGTCTACAGACAATTCCTTTGACTTCATGCTTGGTTTCTGCTCTGACATGAACTGTCAACTGTGGGACCTTATATAGACAGGTGTGTGCCTTTCCAAATCATGTCCAATCAACTGAATTTACCACAGGTGGACTCCAATTAAGCTGCAGAAACATCTCAAGGATGATCAGGGGAAACAGGATGCACCTGAGCTCAATTTTGAGCTTCATGTCAAAGGCTGTGAATACTTATGTACATGTGCCTTCTCAATTTTTTTATTTTTAATAAATATGCAAAAATCTCAAGTAAACTTGTTGTCATTATGGGGTGTTGCATGTAGAATTCTGAGGAAAAAATGAATTTAATCTATTTTTGAATAAGGCTGTAACATAACAAAATGTGGAAAAAGTGATGCACTGTGAATACTTTCCGGATGCACTGTATACTTAAAAACAACTTGTTCAGCAAAGTTAACGGTGTAAACCACAATCACCCCTGACCTCCTAGGACAATTTCATGATCTGTAATGCTGCAGGAAGAATAACATTTTAACTTACAGAGCTTAAGCAGCAATCCATTAATTTAGCTATTAAAGCACAAAGTTCTTAGTTCTGTTTGTATAAACTCCTGTTTCTGTTGAATCTGTCTTGATGATTGATTTTATATTTTTGGGTTTCTGTTGTTACAGTCATGATTGGCTGAAGGTGATGGACTGTCCTGAAACAGCTTGGATTTTGTTCATGAAGCAGCAGAAACCCAATCATATTATTGTCCCTGTCTTTCCCCCAACAATTACATATGCAGTATTTGAAGTGTACATTTACCTCATGTTCCCAGAGTGATTCCTTTTTATAATATGGGTTCTAGTCTTTTCTTTTAAGAGTGCGTAAAAAGTATATAATCCTTTCAATGTGTGTTTAGAAGTTGATATGAAGAAAACAGAAAATTTCTTCAGAACTTAAATGTAAGAAATACAACTGATGTCCAGGTTTTGTGTTTACTCTTTCAGAAAGTTCAGCATCCCCAAGAGTGTTCCACTTGTGGAGGATTTTCTTTCGTTCCTTGCTCAGTGTGCCATGGGAGTAAGATGTCAGTGTTCCGAAACTGTTTCACAGACTCTTTTAAAGCCTTGAAATGCACATCATGCAATGAGAATGGACTGCAGCCTTGCCCAAGTTGTGTCCACTAACAGCCACTTGTACAATTTTACACACTTTGTATTATCCAAGTTTTTAGCTTCGATAATATGAATGGACATTAAATAAAGATTTGTTATAATAACTCATTCTGTGCAGTTTATAATGACATCTTTATGAGACTTGTTAAAATGCATTCTTATTTCTTTTTCATAATAATATATGATATTGTCTAACATTGTTATTTATAAAGTTTGGGGTTGTAATAAAGTACACAGCAATGTAAAAGGCAAGAATATGGATCTATGAACAACAGTACAAAAAATCACAGATTTTTCTAACATCAATATCGTCTTTTTGTACAGAGGAGCAGCAAAGTGATTATTTAGTAACATACTGTTTTTTATATTATACAGACTTTTACAATGGCTGTTGTTTACATAAAACAAACTAAACAGAGATTCTGTGATTAACTATCAAATTTTGTAGCCATAAACATTTCAACAAAAATGGACAGCCATGAGTTTTGAAACTGGAAACTTCACTGCTTTGAATCTGTTTTTGATTCACATTTCTTCTGGTGCCTAGCTGACTACCAGTGTAAGGTGCTAGGGAGATGTGTTTTTCTTACTTTTTTTTAAGTAATGCTAAAGTAAACAATGGAAGACTTGAAGCAAATGACTGTGTGCCATGATTATGAAATATGACTTTGTCTACTGTAATGATGAACGTAACCTTTAAGGAGTGCACTCCTGCTGTTATTAGTGGACTTTGTCATATCTTTAGTTTAGTGTCTTGCATAGAGTGAAGTTCTCCTGATTTTTTTTGTGATATCATGGAAAAGTTTATACCTTCACAGGATGGCAATTCTTCACCATCTACACCAAATTCTGGGCCCTGTTATCAAACCTTGGTATCCTGGGGGATCTCTGTAATGTTACCTTGTATAATCTCATAGTCCTGTAATCTCTGCACAATTGATTCAAGGGTATTAGTTTTATATAGTTAAGCTACTGTTAATCAGAAGCATCTTAACGCCCATATTGGTCTCTGTTTCTAAGGAAGCATCATCAGAAATGTGGACCATTTCAAAAAGTCTGTGTTTTCTGTCCTTGGGCCTATGGGGACAGCAGGCTCATTATTGTATGAAAACAATGGTGAGTAGCCTAAATAAAGATTCATATGATCTGTAATATCAGGTAAATTGTCTTAATCATTCACAGTTTTCTGAATAGTAGACACTGTGCTTATTCTTTAGGAGTTCTCCATTTGAAGAGGAAATTACTTCCGTTTACAGAACGATAAAACAAGGTGACTGCATTGTTTACAGTGTGCAAAGAATGGCATGGACAATGTCAAGAAGGAATTGTTCAAAGGAAAATGCAACCAAGATATATGTTTTATTGTCAAAAAGCTTTCAAGAAAGGCACTTTAACCTTGAAGGTTTTGTTTATACTAGTGGACAAGTTAATCCTGGCAATGCATTTCTAGACTTCGTCCTGTTCTTACGCAACACAGTACTGAAGTATTGGTTAATGCCGTGGTCACCTCACATATAGATTACTGTAATGCTATGCTATCTGGCATCCCACAATACAACTTATTCAAAATTCTGCTGCCAGGATAATAACCTGTTCTAAATCCACTGAACATATTACACCTATTCTCTCTCTCAACTTTACTGGCTCCCTGTTAAATACAATACAAAATATAGTTGTGCTTGAAAGTTTGTGAACCCTTTAGAATTTTCTATATTTCTGCATAAATATGACCAAAAAGGTCATCAGATTTTCACTCAAGTCCTAAAAGTAGATAAAGAGAAACCAGTTAAATAAATGAGACAAAAATATTATACTTGGTCTTGCAGTGTATTCCTCATTTGATCTGGCGACAACTGCTGTTCAATGCACTGTGCCGCAAGACCATATTGGATGAATGTTTTCCTTTCTCCTACATGTATATCTGTTATGTACAAATTGTATGTAGAAATTTCTAAAATACAGACATTGACTATTTGTTGTGGATAATAGAGGGTACTTGAGAATTTAAAGAGAATAAAGAGGCCAAAACACACAAAAATGAAAATGTTTTATTACAAAAGATAAATTCTAATAAGAGGATAGAGAGCACATTACATGACAGGATATACAATAGAGGAAGTCAGTAAACCTACAGTACATGGCTCTTTGAGCCAAAGCAGTGATGACTGGTTCACTGGCCATTAGTCTTCTCTTGTTGGACCCTTTTCACAAATTAAACCCCAAAAATAACTTCTTAAAGTATTTAATATGACCATAATTGTATGAACACTGCAGTAATACAGGACAGAAGTCAGGCTGTAAGATGCCCAGGTGGCAGGAACAGTACCAATATTATCATTGACATTGACAGCGTACAACCCTTGATAGCGGCCACTATGTCTCAGTACTGTGTATAGAGCTCAGCAGATAGTCAGTCACTGGAGCTCCAATATGTGTCTGGGATTTTGGGGAATGATGGGGAGCATGTCAAGAGTTCCCCCCACGACTTTAGGTGGAAGCAGGGAGAATTAATATCTAATACATGTCTCTGTTCTACAGATTATAATTTTCAGGTGGTCAGGGGGTTGATTGCCTGGCCCTTTAACAGAAACCCAGAGACCAGGATTGCCGGGACACCTGGGAACATTATAGGGTAGTCATTGACAGCATAACCCTAAGTCTTCTCTTGACCTTTTCTGACCCAAAAAGTGGTAGCTTGCCTTCCCTAGAAGCAGTTAAAACTTGAAAGAGAAAAGGCTCTTCTGGACATGCTGTATGCTAGTTGGCCTTGGTATTGGGATATAAGCAGGACGATGGTCAAGCGTGAGAAAGAGCTGACACAATAAGAGTGCTTGAAGGTACAAGGGTGATATATGAGGGCTCACTGAACTTAAAAGTTTTGTATCTAAAATAGGCACCTTGCAGGATAGCCAGGGATGCAAGGCATATGCTTATTTAGGCCCAGAGGGGCAGGCCGAGTTTTGTTTTGTCTGCTTGCATAATTTTCTTTTCCTTGTTTTATCCCCTCTGGTGCTAT